>NW_021605506.1:70490-154692 GCF_004785775.1 Grammomys surdaster
TATATATACATATATATATATATATATGTATGTATGTATGTATGCATATACCCGTTTTCACTCCCAAATACTATTGCCTCTGTTTTTTTAGGTTTAATTCATTGAGTAAAATCTTTTTTAGGATGTTTAAATCATGGAAAGTTTTTCTTTCTTCTTTTATTATAGAAGTTTTATTGAATATATAATTCTAGTTTGCTGACATGGCCTTTTTGAATTAGAAATAATTGTTAACGATTGCTCTTGGCTCTTCTTTCTTTTTAAGTTTCCAACGGTAAATCAACTGTTATATGTATGATTGCTTCTTATATGTGACTGGTGTTTTGTTTTGTTTGTTTTTTCCTCTCTTGCACTTTTAAAATAAACTTGGTCTATGTAATTAATGTTTTAAGTAAAATATAGCATGATGATTTTCCCTTTTTGGTCTCAACTATTGATGTTCTTTGTTTCTTAGTTTGAGGAAATTTACTTCTGTGACGTTGTTGAAAATCTTGTATATGCTATTGACTTGTGGTTCTTCTGCCTCATCCATTCCATTAATAAAAATATTTCATCTTTTCATTGTTTTCCACATTTCCTATATATTTGAGGTTTCATTTTTCCTACGTCTTCTATGTTAACTTTGAATCCGAATATTATACCTTTTACTTTATTCAATCTAATTCTATGCCTTTCATTTCAGTATTCTAGTTGAGTTATGGAGTTTTTAAAATTTTGTCTTCATTTTAAATTGAGTGTTTTTCAATACTTCTATCTCTTTGTTAAATTCTTTTTTCAAATACTGATGTTTTCTGTCATTCCAATCAGCCTTGTGTTAAAGTTTTATTAACTATCACTTGAGTGCTTATGCTCTTTAAGTTTATACTCTTTAAGTTCACTATGGTTTTGTGTCTGTATGGGAGGAGTCTTTTAAAAGTTGTTGAAATTTTGATGAAGTTATGATTGTCCTTTAAAGATTCTGGGAACTTGGGTTCTTCTAGGCAATTCTTATTAGCAAAGATTTCCATATATTTTGTGGATACATGGGGGAAGTTTTGCCTTGATCTTTCATATTTTTTGGTGTTTTTTTTTCTTCAGTGAGATCTTGTCATGAGTTTTTTTGTTAGTTCTTTTTATAGTAAGAAAAGAGCAGGTTGTGGGAGAAAAGAATATGTTTGGGCTGGATTAGGACAAGGAGTTACAAATGAGAAATGAAGTAAGATGGTCATAAAAAATTGTGATGGTGTACAGTATGCATATATTTGTCCAAAGTTAGCAATTGGTTTATAATCGTGGAGTTGGAGAACATGAAAAGAGAGGAAAATCAAGAAGATTAAATTGGCTAGACTACGAAGAAATGTACACAAGATCTCTTTAGATATAGAAGTTGGATGTGACACAAAGTAAGATTGGGGGTTTAAAAGGGCAAATGGGTCTTTTTAGAAGTCTTAAAGATTGTAGAGTCAGCAACAGTAGACGCTCAAGGCTAGGGCAAAGAAAGTAAGTCCTATGCTAGACCTGAGTAGCTCACGATATCCATGGAGTGTATGGGAAAAGCAGAAAGTCTCACTTGACTAGACTCTGAAGGAGAATGTAGAAGATTTGTTGCATAAGAAAGGTCTGATGTCAGTAAAACACTCTTCTGTTGTTCTATAATGAAATAGAAAAATGAGACAAAAAGAAAAAAAAGTCCAGTTTGAAAATAAAAAGAGCACCAGAAAACTAATATTGGAGCCAAAAATGTGTGCTGAGATAGATACGGAGTTTAAGGAGATATCTGATATATGATAGAATAAAGGGAGGTGTCATGGCAGCACCTCACTGACCTAAAATTTCAGAAAGACAAAGACCTAATTAATTGTATACTCTAAAACAGCAAGAGCAAATCAAAGTTTTTGACAATGTGATTCAAAATAGTGATGGTTAATCTCCAACTTGGTATTTGAACCTCACAATTATTTCAATGCAGTAATTCTGTATTTAGAGTCATGATGTATTCAGAAGTATTGGAATTGTTACCACTGTCTCGAATTAAGAAAAGCCATTGAGGCCAGGTACATGAATGGTGAAGGAGGTGTTATAGGAATGTCTTGAGTAGCCACTGTGTGGAGCTGTGAAAGTGAATCCAAATGTTCTTTGGAGATCTCAAGTTATTGGGATGTCAGAGTGGGTGATGTCTGCTGAGGATAGCTATAGGACAGAGAGTAGAACTATCTCAGAGGGAAAAATATATTGATGGCTGCAAACCCAAAAATGTAGAACCTGGTAAGCTCTCTCTCATCAAACATGGAGCTACAGGATTTAGAGTTTTCTTTGCCAAGGATTAATGAATAGTTCATCTTCCTGTCTTGACCTATGAAATGCCAAAATTGAAGTCCTCACAAACATGCCAGATGCATGTGGTGACAGAAATCAACTCAGGGTTTTGTGCACGCTAGACAAATATTCTACCTATTCAGCTTCATCCCTAGTTCTGTAAATTAATATTATTTGGCCTTAGAAGAAAAACAAATTCTCAAAAACAAAACAAAACAAAAAAGAAATTTTAAAATATCAATTATCTGTCACCCCCTAGAAATTTGAAGTTATAGAGACTGCCAATAATTCCCACAAAAATGAGAGAAAAAGAGTATACAGACAAGCAAAACCCTACTTCAGAAGAAGCTGGCAGGATCAGGACCCTTCACTGGCTGCACATGGCTTGTGAAAGACATGATGCTGAAGAAGGGGTTGTCACTGTCACCCCTGTCTTAAATAGATGGCATTTTCATTAAGAAAAAGGGTATCAATAGGAAAGGGTAGATGATAAGGGGCAGAAATGGGAGAATGACAATTCTTAAAACCCATTATATTAATATATGAAAATGTCAAAAATGCTTTAAATTTGTTTTTTTTTTAATTTGCACTATTATTGTGGGCAATGCCTACTATTTTACAAATTTCTCCTTGTATCTTCTTAGCTCATTCCACCAGGAGATTCTTAGTGATAAAAACATTCCTACTGATTTGGGTAGCAAAAAGAAAAAAGAAACACTTTGAGACATATGCTGAGAGAAGATGTCATGTGGGAAACTTCACAAAGCATTTTGTCTTCTATGATAATGACAAGATTTCAATAGGAACACCTTCTGCATAAACTCTTTAAACTCTTAGAAGATTAGCTTGTCAATTCCAGAGCCCTTTGTCTGAAAGATGAAAAAACCAATAAGATGTTTCTCAATAGTCTTCACAACCAGTGGCTTTTACATTTTTGCTTTCTCTCCATAAATGATCCCTAAGCCATGCAAGTGTAGGGGTGGAGAGTATAATATAGGTGTCTCTTTCAGAGTTGAGCACTCTTGTAGTCAGTCACTTATTCTCTGAATTTTGGTCAGCTAACTGCTGTCCTCTGTAAGAAACTTCTAATGGAAGAGTTAGGGGAAGGAGTAAAAGAGCTGAAGGGAATTATAATCCCATAGGAAGAAAAACAATATTAACTAACCAGAAACCCCAGAGCCTGCAGGGACTAAACCACAAATCAAAAGTATATATGAATGGGTCCATGACTCCAGTTACATGTCTGTTATCAATGTTCTTGTGGAGGCTTGTTGCTCCAGGGCATGGGGGTGCTAGAAGTGTGAGGTGGGAATGAATATGTGGGTGGGGGGACACCCTCATAGAGGAAAAGGGGAGGGGATGGAATGGGGGCTTTGTAGAGGGGATACCAGGCAGATGGGCAAAATTTGAAAAGTAAACAAATAAAATAACCAATAAATAAATAAATAAATAAAAACAAAATATAACTGGAAAGAAATCAAGCTTCTCTGATGAGGGCTGAGAATTGTACTTATCTATGAATTCTACTTATCTAGAAAATCAGCAGTTAGACATCCCATATTAAAGAAAAGGAAAAACAGCATAGAGCATAGAGCTTACAACGGGATAGAGATTTCCAGTGATGCACTTCCCTTATGTTGCTCTTTTAAGCAGTCCCAGTAGCTTGCAGTTCACAAGCTGATCTTGGAGAACATTCTTTTCTCTTATTATTTTTGGTAGGGTGAAATGTCTCTTTCTGATCTCCAATGGAAGATGTAAACCATAAACTCCAGGAGATGCTGTGAATTCAACCTATTCATTAGATTAAACTATGAAAATCCTGAACAACACAACATATTTATTTACTTACTTATTTTTCTTGAAATGAAGGTCCAAACATCACATGTTTTATGAGTACACTTCTGAATTCCACAGTATTTGAATTTAAACTTAAAAGATATACTCTTATTACATCTTAAAAGTTGCTGTGTCATGCATTTTTGCAAAGTGAGGTAGATCTCATTTTCTAGCTCAATAATACTTTCAAGTTATACAGGCAATGTTCACATTTATGTCACTTCCTACTGGGATTTATTTACATAATTCAGAAAAAATATTTTGTAATACTATTTTTCTTGAATTTAATTCCTGCTTTATATGTTATTTTAATTTTCTATGGACTACAATTCCTGAAATAAAGCCACACCCATGTTGAAAACTGCATAAGGCTGATTAACTTATTAGAATATATTTATTGTAGACAATGAGATGCTATTGATATCAGAGTTAAAAAGATCTTTTGCTATCTTAATCTACTTAATAGCTACACATTACTCACCCATGTGTCTAACCTAACATCTATTTAATTATATGTTTAGAATTTGAATTTTAAAGATACTATCTTCTATTACAGCAAAATCTAAGAATATCATCTTGTAATGTGAAATCCTAGAGCAATTTTTCCTACTTTGTCATAATCCACCTGCTAGTTCCATCATTGTATATTTTAACAATGTTTTGATGTATTTCTTTATTCATATATGAGGTGTGTGTGTGTGTGTGTGTGTGTGTGTGTGTATGGGGTTTCTGTGCCTGTGTGCGTTATGCATTATGAAAGTTCAAAAACATCAGGAAGGTACACAATGTGCCTCAAAGTATGTGTGGAAGACAATGAGTGATTTCTGGTGTTTATCATGACCTTCTTTGTTTGAGGAGGTTTCTTAGCTGTTTATAATTTTGTTGCATATACCAGGTGAGGTGATCCACAAGATTCTGTGGATTCTCCTGTCACCATTTAGCTTCTCTCTTTAAGAATGCTGGAAATACAGATACATGAAATTGTTCCCAGCATTAAATATGTTTTGTGGATAAAAATCAAGAAATCATGCTTGCCTTACATCTGTTTTACCCATGGAGTCATCTCCTGAATCATTTTTTTTTGTTTATTAACTATAAATATAATGCAAATATTTTCCCAATGAAAAATTTTATTTATAGAATTTAAAATCTATGTTCCTGTATCACAGTCAAATGAATAAAGAATAAAAAATAAATATTAATCAAATTAGATAATAATTAGATAAATAATATAATAATTAGATAAGAATAAAGGTATTTTATTATATTTGAGATTAAGTTATTTTTTATTGGCATTATATTTTCCATAGCCCATTCTTCCTTTCTAGTATGTCTCATAGTCCATCTCACCTCTGGTGTCTGTCTGAATCAGCAAATAACATTCTCTCCTTTGATCTTGTTTATTCAGCAGTATCACATATTGTGCTATTGTGTTTCTTTAAAAAATAGTTTTATTGCCTTCTAAATTTTACTTTATATGTATGAGTAGGGGTTGGGATGGCTGGGGAGAATTAATGTTATACTACTTCTACTGATAACATCGGAGACTCTGTGAAAATGATTTTTTCCTTCTATCATAAGCATTCTAAGATTCAAACTCAGTCATCAGTCTTTAAGCCAAGGATTTTAACACACTGAACCATCACATCACATCACACAAGCCAGAATTATATTGTTTTAATCAATCCATAATATGATTGCTATTCAATATAACCAAATATATTAAGTATTTCAGCAATGGATTCAGATTTTATATAACATTTACAAAACATCAAAAATGTGAGCATTATTTATGATTTATTTCTGTGTATGATAGGTAAATAAAATATTTGATGTTTCCTAATGTGTTGCCAATCAAGTCTATTCAGATATCCCTTTTAAAAATATGATACAATGAGTATATACAAATTTGGTGGTTGCTTATATATCTTCTATATGGACTTCATGAAGAACTCTTAGACACTAAGCTTATGTGGCAGATTCAATTGACCAAAATGCATTGCGTGAAGCAACATAGAGAAAAACTGAGAAACAGTGCTCATATAAGTTAGGATTGTATTGATTTTTTTTTTTTTTTTAGTAAAAGATAACTAAAGCTACACACAATCCTACTCATCACACAGAAACTCAATGTCATGTTTACAGGTTTTTCTTATTGAGTGTTAATCTGATTGTGATCAGGATTAATGTGAAGAGGTGTTTGGGTGAAGTTTGATATGAGGACAACTTCTCCAAAATGACAGAAGTGAATAACATAATATTGACTTCAGTCCAGAATTCTTTTTTGTGTGTGTGTTTGTTTTTTGTTTTTGTTTGTTTGTTTGTTTTTTGTTTTTTTGAAACATGGTTTCTCTGTGTAGCCCTGACTGTCCTGGAACTTACTCTGAAGACCAGGCTGGCCTTGAACTCAGAAATCCACCTGCTTCTGCTTCCCAAGTGCTGGAATTAAAGGCTTGTACCACCACTGTCCACCCAGAATTCTTAAATGATGAAGAATTTTGATTAACTCTTTAAATTTTAGGTCTTCTTATTTTCAATTTATTTATATTTATTTGTGCTAATTTACATTCTAAATTTTGCACCCCTTCCTGTTCTCCCCTACAAAAAGTTATTCACCCCATCCCTCCCTCTCCTTATCATTTGAAAGGGTGTCTCCATCCCATCCCCCAGGGGACTCTCCTTCCTTGGGATATAAATTCTTTATGGATTAGGCACATCCTCTCCCCCTGAGGTCAGACTAGGAAGTCTTCTGCTACATATGTGCCTGTATATGCTCTTTGGTGGTTGGCCTAGTCTCTGGGAGGTATCAGGGGTCCAGGTTAGTTGACACTGATGGTCTTTCTGTATGGTTGCCATCTCATTGGACACCTATTGTCCTTCCCATAACTCTTCTACGGGAATCTGTGACATAAATCCAATGGTTGGCTGTATCTGTGTGTGTCTCAGTCAACTGATGGTAGAGCTGCTCAGAGGACAGCCATGCTAGGCTCCAAGCACAACATAGCACCCATAATAGTGTGAGGGTTTGGTGCCCATACATAGTTCAGTCCTTTTTAAATATAGATTCTTATATAGGATTTAGAGATTAGCAGGGAGTAAACTTTCTTGGAAATACTTAATGAAACTCTGGCAAAAACTGTTTCAGATAGCAGAGAGGGGCAAATTGGTTACATTCATGGTAGCTAAGGAACTAACTGAAGTCTATCAAATCGTATAATTTTATATCTGTCCATTTTATAAGAGTGTCTCTCTGTGTCATACTGAAAAGTTAACATTTGTCCTTATTTTTCAATCTTAAATTCCCTGTGACACATGGTTGTATCTATAGTTCTGAGGTTAAGGAACTACAACCTGATTTTGCATTGGACTAGAATTCATCCACAGTACTCATATCAGAGGACTCACATCCATTTATAAGTTCATTGCTATGTAGATCAGATGCCCTCTTCTGGCCTTTTTAGGCACCAGCACTGATGTGTATATAACCACACACACACACACACATCACACACACATTTAAAAAAAAATTAGCTCTATCTTTTAAAAAAATAGTGATTTTAATAATATATTACTTTAACGTGAAAATTTTAGATTATTACTCAAAATCTTTTATCATAATAAGTTTCATTCATAAGGTATTTTAGTGTTTGGTTAACATGTTATAACAATAAAATAGAGTTAATTTACAAATTTGTAATAATATTCTCTATATAGTCCCTTTGGTAAGTAACAAAAGACATCTAATGTATAATATTAAAATAAAAATCTTGTTGGGGAAAATTAAAAAAATGCCTGATATGACATTATGAGA
Source organism: Grammomys surdaster (assembly GCF_004785775.1). Taxonomy (NCBI): domain Eukaryota; kingdom Metazoa; phylum Chordata; class Mammalia; order Rodentia; family Muridae; genus Grammomys; species Grammomys surdaster. Next base: position 78,430 of record NW_021605506.1, read on the forward strand.
CAAGAAATATGCAAAGATTGTCAGAAGCCATACAAAGATTGTAAGAACCATCATAGGAAAAGCTAGTAACTAACAGATAATCTTCCTGGGATATCTTCATCTTGCATTAAAAATCTATGATGGAACTGCACTAGACAAAGCCAGGAGAAATTCATTTTATGAAATACCCCTGATATTGAAATGCTTTTCCTATTATTATTAAACATACATAACAATCACTAGGTATTAGCCTACCCTTTTGAGCAGATCTCTGCAGAACAATGAGGATATACTATCTTGCAGTGATGCTTTATATAAAAATTATTAGATACTTCTTAATTCTTAATAATGATTCTATAAGAATTCCTAAAATTATATTGGTATTAATTAACCTCTTTTATGGTGGGACCACTATTAGGTCCTTTCTAATAATCAAAATTGCAAAGAGAACTTTACCAGTTTTTATAGTCATGAGTTAATTGTTTCTCTGATGGTAAGCAGGCACTCTGCTAATCAGATTACATTCCAATGTTGGTAATGGTCATAAAATAATTACAAAAGATCATAAGAACAAAACTGACAATTTATTATAGGTGCTAGGACAGAAGAAAAAATATTGACTAGATTTATCTATACAAAACTTCACTAATAACTTAGTTATGGTTTTTAAGCATCTAGGAACCTGCAAACCTGGTCAAAGGTGACAAATGTTTAGCCAGATAATAACTACTAATGGATATGCATGTAAACATTCTCTGTTGTAAACTTTTTTGATTTATGATTTGAAATTTTGTGTAAACTTGTGATGAACTTTTGTCATGTGGTCATGTATTCTGAAAGATTTTTAAGTGCTCAGGAAAAAGATAGGCAAACATGATTATTCTCCTTATTCTGCTCTTCTTAGGACACCTTATGCTGATTTTGTTATAGCCCACTTATCCCTAGATTTTGCATCCCTTATATCCATTTTTTACAAGCCCTTTTTTCCTTTTTCTTAGACAGCTTTCATAAGAAGCTGTTTACAACTTAGAAATGCCAAAGTCACTTTCCAAAGTGTCCCTTTTTCTTTCTACTATGTCAACTAGCAACCTGAAAGAGTTGAACAATTCCTCCAGAGATAGAACAAAGGCTACTTTATTTAGTGTCTTGTTGTTTTAAGATGAAATGCTAAACAGTCAAAGGAACTCAGAAAACAGGTCAGTTACAACAGCTAAGTGACTTAGAATTGAGATAGAAAAACATTTCTTTATTATACAACAACCCTAAATTGCCCCAAACACCAAGTCTTACCCTCACTGACAATCTTCCCCCTCCACTGACTGAAGAAGAACCAAGAACAAGAAGACAGCAGCAAAAGATGCTATCGAATTTTTTTTTTCTAGTAGCCATTTAGTGCTTGGTATATGGCCTACCCTAAAAAACAATCTGTTCCTTCCCTGAGACTCCCTTGGTGTAAAATAAAATTTTAATTTCGAGGTGTTAGTCAACTGGAGGTAGCTTTTTGGTTGGCAATAGGGCTTGTGTCTACTTTTTCTTTTAGCTCTAGCACCAAATCCTATTTGCTGCAGGCTCCTGCTTGATATGTGAATGTTGACTCAGACTCTGTGAATTCCTATGTGCATCAGTCTTGCTGTGTTTGTTTGTAAAATTGTAGTAAAAATATCCTACAATGAATAAAAAACTTCTTACAGATAATTGAAAAATAATGATGGTTCTCATACAACTTGATTAACGTATGACTTGTTCATAGACTCAATTTGTAGAAAGTTTAATGTGGTCAGTAAATTAATACTTTTTCTGATAATGAGTTTATGATTAAAATTCAAATTTCTAAGATTTATTTTCCTTAAATATTTTGGGATTTAAAGCATGGACTCCATATGCATTTACAGCTTATATGTAAAAAGACTGCTGGTCCTCCTATAGGGTTACCTTCCTTCTCAGCTTCTTCCAGCTTTTTCCTAATTGAACCACAGGGGTCAGCAGCTTCTGTCTATTCCTTAGGTGCAAATATCTGCATCTGACACTTTCAGCTGCTTGTTGGGTCTTTTGGAGGGCAGTCATTGTAGGTTCCTTTTCGTGAGAGCCCCATACCCTTAGTAATAATGTCAGGGACCTGGAAGGGAAAGGGGATGGTTGGCGTAGGGGGAAGTAGGGAACATTGGGTGGGAGAAAAGGAATAAAGCCCTGAGGACCAGCAGAAAGAATGGAAACAGCCAATCTCAGGAGGTAGGAGGTTGAGGGAATACTCCAGCATATAACAGAGACCTGGTAGGTGACAGACTCTTAGGACAGAAAGGAAGGGACCTTAGATAAAATGTCCTATAGTGCGGAGAGGTAAATTGTAGAGCTCGCCTCCAGTAGAAAGACAGGGCATCAAGTGAGGGATGGGGTTGCCATGCCACAATCAAAACTCTGACACATAATTGTTACTGTCTGAAAGAACTGCAGGGATGGAAATGGAGAGGAGCCTGAGGATAAGAAGGTTCAGCAGCACGTCCAAAGTGGGATCCAGATCAAAGGGAGGCCCCAAGACCTGAATCCACTTTTCTAACAATTACTCTTGTACTAATGCTTATATCTCATTAATATTTAGTGTGATTACTTCCAGTGAAGAAGTCACTTAAGCCTTTGTAAATACAGCTATGGATTTCATCATTAAAATAATTTTCATGGAATGTTTCTATATAAGCATACCAGCAAAATAACAAAATAAAAATAAGTCTGAATTAAGTAGAAGGAAGAACAGAGACATATGCAGAAAAAATTCAAAGAATAAAAAACTTCAAAATCAATAAAATTTAAAGTTGCTTTCTAACAAGATAAAAAATGAACTGAAGAAACTTTGCTAAATAGAGAAAGAACTAAAGTCCAGACTAATCACATCACATTATAGATGGAAAATACTACTGATAGATATTATGGAACTACAAGGAGTAAGAAAGGAACAACATGAACAATTAAACAGTAAAATGTTAGAAACTATACAAATAGAAATATTTCTAAAAAATAACTTTTAAGCCAGGATCATACATAAAAATAATATTTGAAATAAATAGTTTCAAGAAACTTAGGGAGGAGTTAAAAAAATGAACAAATAATAGTTGAACTTTAGATGGCTTCTGGTTAGTCAGATTACTGTACTATGGAAAATTGCCATGACAACTAATTTAAAAATGTAAAGTTTAAATTTGGTTGGCTATGTTCTTCTAAGTTCTGAGCATCTCTTATGTTCTTGTGATACATAACAGTGTCTCAACAAGTTTGTGGTTGTAGAAACTTGCCCATTCCATAAAATTCAGAAAGCAAAGACAGAGAAATTGATTTAGACCATAGTAAGGATATGAAATTAATATCCTATTAATATTATAACAACAACGGCATGTGGAAATAAAAGTTATAACCCAAATGTGAAATTGTCCTGAACATTCCAGAAAATAGAATTTAGCAGAATATTAAAACGTGCATATACCATAAATAAGTGAGTTTTGAGTAGCATAGAAGGATATTTCAATATAGCACTAGATTTACCTTTGTATAATGGATCATGTATCCATTAATGCTACATTGACTAAATATTAAATTCAAGTTAGTTTAAATACAAAAATCTTTTGTTCTTGAAATGTGAATGAGCTAAGATCTTGAACTTCTGATATTGTTGTCTTGTCATATGACATGTATTTGATTCCAAAAAAAAAACCATGAGAGACATCAGTTATGCATTTTCCCTCACATTCTTTGTCTATAGACATTAAGAAAATGTCATTTCTTAGTGTTTCCTCACTCACCACATTAACGTAATCTATCATCAAACAATAATATAGCCAAAATCAGTAAAGATAAATAGAGTGTGCAGACAATATTTGTTTAAAGTGAAGACTTTACCATAGGTTGTTTAAATGTACATAAATATGAGGATCTTGAACCAATTAATTATGTACATTTATACTCATGAAGAAGAAGAGCTAAGTTAGTAGAAAACCTTGAATTGGTTATTCTCAACCAATCTCTGATTTCTTAACATTGAAGTTGACGTCTTATCTTTGATAATAATAAAGATTAAAGGTGGTTATCAAGCAAGAATGACACAAAATGATAGACACTTGTAAATGCTAGGAGTATAAAAAGGATAGAGATATTTTGCTAAGACTTATGAAATTATAGATCAATGCAGTCATCTTTGTCCTTTGACACTAAATATTTGTAACATAAACAACAATTATTCATTGAATGCTTTATTTAGACAAATGTGTTGTGAAGGATGGAAAGAGAAAACAGAGCCTGTCCTGACAAGTCATTAGGAAGTTGTTGAACAGGGAACCCCATATCAACAGGATGTTGTCAGGCAGTATTCACTAATCTGTACATCTTAAGTAGTTTTACATAATCAAATCATGAATGAAATAAAAGTTGATAAAGTGTAACTGCCTGTTCTGCCCCAGGTTCAGGGGGCACTTTGTAAAGGCCTGTTCTGCTGCTCCAGTTCACGGGTCAGGGTCGAGCCAGAGAAAGAGTGGGGATTGAGGGGCGAGAGACATGAAGAATGGAGAAAAGACAGAGTCTGATCAAGTCTCTTCTCTATTGAAATGAAATCCTGGGTATTTATACCATTTACCACGTGCCTTGCCCTCGTGGACAAGCACAGCTAAAGGCATTACGTCATGTGCCTTGCAGTGTGGATATCACGTGCGCCTAGCTAGCAGTGTGGAGACCACGTGTGCCTAGCTGCTGGCAGCACTAAACAGCAAAACAAGATATGTGAGAAAAACAAGATGTTTATCAGAGTGTGCTCAGCTGTTGTGGGCTGTTGAAAACACGTCTCTTTTCAGGGTACATGGCTTGAGATGGCTGAAAAGATGATAGCTGCTTTCGGCTAGGAGTTGGCTCCCAACAATAAAGTAGACTTAAAGCCTAAATTTTTAACTGGCTTTTATATTTCATGCTTCATTTTACATGCTGGTTTAATTTTTATGCTGTAAAGTGATGTTCCTTAACCTTCCTAAAGTTGTGACTCTTTAATTATATTCCTCATATTGTGGCGACTCCCAACCACAAATTATTTTGTTGCTACAAGTTTAATTTTGCTAGTATTTTGAGCTGTAATATAAAAATCTGATATACAAACAAGTATTTGTTATGCATATGTTGAGAATCATTGTTATAGAGATATGTACTCAAACATTCACTAAAGGAAACTCAGGTTTTTCTTCTCAAGCTGGTAGTTTTCATGGATTGATTGGCTCTTACTATTCCAAACTTTAACAACTGTGGAAGGGATGATCTGATTGACATTCACTGGGCTATGTGTGATGTTCTCAATCAATAGTTCATGTATTATTAGACTATCATTAAAATATAAAATTTGTTTTCAACTAAATCAGAGTATTTGATTCAAGTATAGCATGTGCTCTTGAGTAGTGGGGATATGATTCTCACAGTAAAAGAGGCACCATAGTTCTGTGAAAAAAATTAGGACAATTTAGGAGTTTTTATTTTGTAGAAGATATGTAAATGAAAAAGAAATGAAGGAAACCTTCAAGCACATAGTGAACACAATAAAGTCAGACTTTCAGACAAATAGAGAGTTCAAATTCCTTAGATACATGTTCCTCTTCCGAATGATCACTTTTTCCTCATGTGTATGCTAGTGATCAAACTTAATGCATTTTGTTTGCCTCCCTTTTACAGTCTGATCAACTGAGATCTGTTTATAAGACTGAAGACAAATAGCACGTTTATATTGCCTACATTGCTTGTAAATGCCTCCCCTAGTGCCAGCAAAGTTTTACACCTCATGCTCATATATTTTCTAGTACTGTAATCAACTGTCTAGCACAATTATTATAATTTATTGATCAATTAATTTTCATTCATTGCAATATATACCACAATAAGTTCTATGTGGTATACACATAGAAGTAATTGGAAGTACATTCCTACACTTGAAAGTAATGTAAAAAGGAAATAAGAGAAAATATACTTAAGCTAATGATTTTAGTGGATTCATCAACTGAGATGTCTTCACTGTATGTAATGAAGAATAATACACTTTCACCCAAACTGCTGAACTACATTATTAAAGTCCTTGTTGCACAAGCATGATGACCTGTGTTCAGACCTCCAGAACACATTTAAATTGGATGCTACATTGCATATGTATAATGTAGTAGTCTTACTGTGAGATGGAGGGCAGAGACATGAGAATCTCTGTGTGCTTACAGTAAGCTAACCTGTACTACACTATGGAAAGCAAGAAGTGATCCTGTCTCAAAAAAAGGTGGAAAGTGAGTGCTGACAATTGAGATTGTCCTCTGACAGTTATATGCCATGGCATGCTCACCTGCAGTCCCACACAGATGTGATTTATACATGAATATGAATCACACAGAGAAAGAGAGAGACAGATACACAGAGAGATAGAAACACACACACACGGGGAGAGAGAGAGAGAGAGAGAGAGAGAGAGAGAGAGAGAGAGAGAGAGAATGAATTACCAACAGACCAAGTACTGTTCCAAAAAAAGAGGTCTACTGTCATACACTGAGTGATGCAGACCCCCAGAGCACTCATATCCAGGTGAGTATTTGCTCTTTCCTCACCATGTTAGCTTTAAGTGGATGTAATCCTGGAAGATTCATGGGTCCCCATGATACCTAATGCTCTTGGTCTCTCATAATGCAGCATCAGGATTAATCAGTGAGAAAGGAGCATAAGGAAAAATCCAGAAACTGCTGCTTCTATAGTAGTTTATGTCAGCTTTATTGTTATTTTAAGAGGTTTTGGTTCTCTATTCTTGTTTTAAAATACATTTTTAAGGCTATTAAACTAATCGATGGAGTTATATAGTGGAAATGCTCCAAATGAGAGTTTCACTCACATTTTAAAAGTCATACTACTTCTGCTTTCTCTGCTTAGCCTTGGGAAAAGAAAAAAAATCATATATTAGTATCTCAGTGGTACAAAAGCACTTTTAACAGGTTCATAAAACTGAATTTCTAGGTGTGAAACAGAGGTTGAATTTGAACTCATTCTGGAAGGGCACAAAGATTCATTTACTGTTTAGTGTTCTTTATGGCTAAATTTTACATAAAAATCTCTTATGAGAGACTAAGACAATTTCTTCTGGGACCATTGAGTACAAAGAAAAGTTTACAACAGGACAAACTGCACACTGGGTCAGATTTAAAAATCAACTGAAGCCTCCCTGTACTAATATTAAGAACTTCAGTACTATGTATTAAGATTTTTGAGATGTACAGATAAAAAACAAACAAAACCAAAACCAAGATCCTAGCCTGGATTCCTACAAAATAATTAAATAGATAACTCAATGACTAGTAACAATAGGAAAAGAAAAGATTCAATAATGTGTTGTGTATAGCCCTGGCCAGCCTTGTATTTTGATGATAATCCCCCTTTCCTGGGAAGATCTGCAGAGGAAGAGTGAATTATTACACTTCCAGAGTAATAATTTGCTGAGGAAGAGTGAATTATAGTGAACTTTCTTCCAACCTTAATATGTAAAATAAAGGTTGGAGCCAGTGATTGGGCAGAAGAAGGTGAGGTGGAGAAATAAAGGTTGGTGGGAAGAAAGGAGAGAGAGAGAGAGAGAGAGAGAGAGAGAGAGAGAGAGAGGAGAAAGAAGACAACAGAGGATGACAGAGGAGGACGATGGAAGAGGATGATGGGGAAGGAGAAGGTGAAAGGACAAACACAGGGTTCTGGAAATTCAACAAGTTATGTGGGTTTCATTGCTGGGGAATAGAGAAGTGAAGTGGTGAATCTGCCTAATGTAGGCTTGCATATATCCATATATTACTGAGTTGTGTTTTCATTGAACAGTCCTATTTTGGGTTGGATATTTACTGCAACAATAATGTGCTGCAGATATTTACAATTGTGACTTTTATCAAAGTAATATGTATGCTTTGGTTCTGATTCTATCTTATGGAAGTAGGATCTTTCCAAGAAAACTCAGCTACCACTCATTAACTATTTGTAGTGTATTATCTGTTAAATGTCAACAATATTTACTAGCTAAGTACTAGACAATGTTTCTATAGTACTTTCCGTAATTGAAAAGGCTACTTCTATCATAATTAAAAAGGCTACCTCTATCATAATTTAAAAGGCTACTACCTCTATCATAAAGGCTATCATAATTGAAAAGCCCACCTCTATGAGTACCATCTTTGTAATATATCTTCTCTTCATCCATTTATTCAGTATATAACAACCTCAGGTTTGTGAAAATCAACTCCCCATTTGAAAGCAGATTTGATACTTTTTCTTGACCATGTTTTTGAACTTTTGCCTAATATATATCTACTTCATGTTGTATTACTAAATTCTGTTGATATAGATTGAGGAAAAGGAGGTGGAGAATTAGGTCAGCATCTCATAGAGCATGTAGTTCTTGACAAGGACCCTAATTCACTTCTCACACCCATATCCTGTGGCTTACATTCCTTATAAGTCCAGTTTTAGAGGACCTTATTCCGGTTCCCTCTTTTGGCATGCACATGCATATATCTGATACACAAAAATTCTGCCAATATACATGCACACACACACACACACACACACACACACACACAGATCACCAACACCACCACGACTACCATAACCACCACACTCAAAATAATTAATAATATTTTTATACAAATATGAAAGTGATTAATAAAGAATGGAAAATCAATTATTTGGAATTGTTTTATTTGTGTGTTTTTATATAAGAGTTATAGCATTCATATAGAAATCTGGTACTGCCTTGGGTGTCATTTCTCATTTTCCACATATTTTAAAGCAGTGTCTAATCATTTGGTGCTACATATACAAGGTTAGATGGCCTGGGAGTGTTTAGGAACTCTTTGTCTCTACCTGCAATCTAACTGATGGAGGGCTGGGATCACAGATGTCACTACAATTCATCTGATTTTATTTGGATCAAAGGAATCAAAACTCAGGACCACAACTTTTTGCAGCTATCATTTTACATATGGAACCAACTGCCACACATGGAACTAAAACAAGTATTTTATATAACAACATAAGCTAACTAAAGATCTCAATTTTTTTCAAGGACTTTGACTAACTTAACAACTTTAGTTTACAATCCAAGATTTCTGAGGAAATATTTTGTTGAAACATAAGGCCAGTATTGCTTAGTAACTATTTTGAAGAATAAGTGATTTTAGAACCTTGATCAATGATCCAATTGTATTTTTTTTTTGTCGTTTGGAGGCTTGTTTATGCTTGGCAGATTAGGCATGTATGAAAGAGTGTCTAGCAAAATAAGAATTACATTTATAGTAAATTGAATACAATCAGTTCTTGACTTCACTCCTGCTTTGAAATGAAAACTGTTATAAGTAACATCATTGTATTAAGTGACAGGCAGACAGAGGCTTATTAAAAATGTTATCTTTACAGTTTAACATGCATTAAATATTTCAACCCTGTTCTACATTTTTAACAAACATTTTCAGCCTGAAACAAAAGTAGATACAATAGGGAAATAACTCCTGTCAGGAGTTAGAATTATTTCATCTCCTAATCCAAAAAAACCAGATCTCATTATTATATGAATAGAATAGATGAATCTTGTTAAATGTCTATACCATTTTTCCTTACAAATGGGATAATATACTCCTTTCCAATAGTACTTTGTAATGATTAAGATATAATCTGTTTTTTTTATTTTCCAGTATTTCCTGAAGTGTTTGCCAAGTGTGCTCAGAAGCAGCATTTCAACTTAACAATGAAAAGGCAAATGTGAGACATGAAACTGAAATTTCTAAACCCAGCATAACATTTGATATGACATTTGGGGAAAGAAAAGCCATCTGAAAGGCTCCAAGATATTCACTCTGTGTTGGCTGCTTGTGTTAGGACTGCTTCCTACTGACTCCACTAATTTCCCTGGTAGTTAAACATGCCTCGGGCTACTGGTCACCAAGAGCCAACATTTTCTATTCAGCAAGATCAATCTGGATCAAGCCATTTTGCTTCCACCCACATTGTCTTTTTATTTATTTTTTTGGCATTCTTCTCAAGGGTGTGAATTTTCAGAAGAATATATAATTAGAATTTTCAGAACAATTTCCACAAAAAATAAGATTGAATTGCGGGATAAATTGACAATAGTATTCAAACCAAAATTAGTGTCACATGAAAAGACATCTTATTGGCACATAACATATATTACTGTCACATGAAAAGACATCTCTGTGAGTTCTAATTCTAAGCCAGGGAGAAGAGAAGTAACTTTGTCATGGAGATATCTTGGATATTATTTAGATATGCATTTTCTAAGAAATTTGTATTTGCAAGGAACAAAAACAACTATGGAAAACAACAACCTATCAAACTGAAGTTATTGATACCAGTCACAATGGATACATCTACAAAACATTCTGCACCTAATGCTTAGGGAAGATTGCAGAAAGAAGAGAGAAGAGAAAGATTATAAGAGCAAAGTTGAAAAAGGATGGCAACTATGTACATAGCAAAGTCCATATGGAAAAATGTACAAGATTTCAAACCTAAACAAAGAAATAAGGCCAGTTGAGAAAAGCTGGAAGCAGGGGAGATTCCCCAAAGGAAAAACACATCAATTGATTGTCGAGTGCCAAATTGTCATTTCTGAAAATATACAAACAAGGAACATTATAGACAAAGCATATGTTATATTTAAGCATACATATGTATGTTTACACATATCTATCTATCTATCTATCTATCTATCTATCTATCTATTCTTCTTTCTATCTGTCTATTTATCTGCATTCAATAACAGTGAAATAAGAGTTCAAGAATTTCAAGGAGAATGGGGAAGTATATTTGCATAAATTTCATGAGAGGAAAGTGAAAATGTTATAAATAAGTTACAATCTCAAAAATAAATTAAAGAAATTTAAAAAAGAAGAACAAGTTGACCAAGGCACAGTGAGAAAGCCTATAAATGATATTCCTCAATAATCTGTGCTTCAGTTTCTGACTTCAGGTTGCTGCCCTGCCTGAGTTCCTACACTGGTTTTTCTCGATGACATATTGTGATCAAGATGTACAATCCAAGCAAATCCATTCCTCCACAGATTTATTTCAGTTATAGTGTTTTATCAAAGCACTAGAAAAGACTAAATAATATATCACACATAAACACACACAAACACACACAAATGCAATTAGAGGTAATTTTTATTTTAATTGAGTAGTGAAAAAAAAATCAGTGCCAGCTAATGCGTATAGTGGCTGATCAAGGTGCTTAGAGATTGTTGATTAGAGTTTGCCTGAGAATTATGTTCATTACTTTTTGTATAATTGTAAGTTATCCAAGGCATGTAACATCCTGGATCCAGCTCATATTCAGAAGGAAAGTCTGGTTTTATTGCACTTTTTAAAAAAAATGTTTTATTTATTTTTCCAGGTGTTGTGAGAAGCACATGTGTTAAACTTAGAGAATAACTTGCAAGAATTGGTTCTTTCAATCTCTCTTGTGGCTTCTACAAATCAAAGTCAGGCCATTATAGTTTTTATACACTGAGTTTGTCTACCATAAATTTTAATTTTAAAATAAATTAATTAGGTAAAGCACTGTCATCATTTAAAATTTGCAACTCTCACAGGTTTCTTATTCCTTTAGATAAACTACAGAATAAAGTTGAGAAAAATCCATGACTTCTATGTAGGGACTTAGTTTTTGAAATCTGTTAAGAGTAGTTATTCATTCAAAGATAGAGTAGAGAGACACAGAAACAGATAGACAGACACAGAGAGAGAGAGAGAGATAGACAGAAACACACACACACAAGGAGAGAGAGAGAGAGAGAGAGAGAGAGAGAGAGAGAGAGAGAGAGAGAGAGAGAGAAGATTTTTGAGTGTCCAGTCAGTGATATGAGAAGTTTGAATTTGGACGGTATCTGTTAAACTTTCCTTTCCTGGTTCTTGTGTCCCCAAACAAGATATTGGACCAGGGTTACCTTAGACAATAATAGAAACAGAGACATTGTAGTAAGAAAGATAAAGGTAATCCTGTCCTGAGACCAAAAGTGAGTAGAGACCAAAAGTGAGTACAAAACTGGGAAATGTTAGATGTTCAGTGTTTCTACCTTTTCAGAAGTGTGACCCTTTAAGGGTTACTTACATAGAGACTGTTTCTACCATATGATGCTCTGCTATTTATAGATATCCCTTATTGTGGTGCAGTCTTTTTCTATGGCATTAATTTTTTTCATATGCTAATCTTTGTGCCTCCCTTGCTATGTATACACTTCTGTCCCCAAATAGGAAACATTCATGCATTCCCTCTGCTTAACATCTCATTTCTTTTTCATTCATCTGTTCCCTCACATTGATAAACAGATTTTTTTCTTTTCTGGATCTTTGAAAATAAATTTAGAGACAACATTGATTACATTACTGTGGCTGCACTCATCACACCATTGAGTAAGCAAAAATCTCTACAGATGGAAAGAGTAAATTCCCATGCATGAGCACTTCAAGAGTTTGGGAAAGCCTCATAAGTCTCAAGAGTCTTTCCACATACGCTTTTCTGATGAATATATCTGGTAGATATCATTTTCCTTTAGATTTACTTTTGCTAGCTTTATATAAGTGTGTGTGTGTGTGTGTGTGTGTGTGTGTGTGTGTGTGTGAGTGTGTGTGTGAATGCCGGGTGTACATGGGAGACACTGGAGGGTAGAAAAGGATATTTCATCTCTTGGAGCTAGAACTACAGGCAAATTTGTGGCAACCGATCTAAGTGCTCAGAGGAGATCCCAGGTTCTTTAGAAGAATAAAATTTTCTTTTAATTAATAACTCCCACCTCTTTCCTCTAAACTACCTTAGATTATTTTTGTAGCATTTATCCACTAAAATTTTAAAATTTATTATTACTATTTCTCATGTGATATATATGGGTACATGTTTCTCTGTGTATCTTGTAAATGCTTGTGCCTGCATATACTAAAAGAATATATCAGATTCCATGAATTTAGAGTTAAACATGTTGATTAGCTGGCATGTGAGTGCTAGGAACCAACTAAGGAAAACCAGCCAGTACTCTTAACTGTGAGTCACATTTTCAGCCTCCAACGTAATTCTTCATTTGCCCATATTTAGGAAAAACAGAGTCAGTGGCATACAGACTTGGCCCTCAGTATTCACATGGAATTGTCCCAAGAACCCATCACAGCAACAGAGTATCTGACCTAGGAAAGTGTAAGTGAATTCATGAGCATAGTGCCCTAATGATGGTAACTATACCCTTATGTACCAATATAGCTCTACAAATCTTTAGCTATCTTAAATGATAACTTTTGTGATTGCTCCTGAGCAATGCTTGTCAGCCTTTCCTGTATAGTTGCTCAGCTAACTCTAAATAAATGAACAGGTTAAAATGGTATGTAGACTTTTGGAACTGTGCCATAGCATTGAGAATATGCCTGGCTCTCAGCTATATTCTGTCGTGATTGAAGTCACATTGGTCCAAAACAGTATATATCTTCTTTCTTCAGACTCAAATTACAGAAATCCATTTTTTTCTTGCAGCTCCCCTAGTCTAGGCTACTGTCAATAAGTTCTCTTAACAAATTGGATTAGATTACCTCTTTGCATAACTCTATTTGTGCTTACAGACAGTTTTCATATTTAGGGAATGGGCTTTTGGTATATCATTAAGGAGATATACTGTAGACAGCTATCAACATCTTCTCTTGACATAATTCTCTTGCTTTATGAATTTGTCACTTATTGAGAAATAATTATAGTAAGAAATTAAAACATTTAAAATCAATTTAAAGGATCAAAAATAAAGTATAAAGTGCTAAAAATAATAGAAAAAACCCTACAAACCTAAAGCTGAACCTTTGCTAGACATTTATCTGTCTTATCCTAAAAAACAATTACCTTTTCTTTCAGAGTAAAAGCAAGTGATTTTCATTGTATGAACTGCTCCTGCCACAGGATTCTTTCCTCTAGTATATAATGAGTAAGAAGAGTAAAAAACTAGTCATTCCTACTTTAGAAATCATTATGGCATGGTTTACCTTCTAATACTTTTATTATTTTGACAGCAGTAATGTGTATGCCTTTATTCCCAGCATTCTAGAGGCATAAGTAGGTGGATCTTTTGTGAGTTTAAAGCCAACATGATCTATATAGTGAATTCTGAGCCACTCAGGGAAACCCAATTTAAAAAAAAAGGAGAAGGAGGAAGGAGAAGAAAAGGAGAGAGAGATAAGAGAGGAAAGAAAGAGAAAGAAAGAAAAGTATAAGGAGGAGGAGGAAGAAGAAAAGGAGGAAGATGAGGAAGATGAGGAAGAAGAAGAAGAGAAACAAAAAGAGGAGGAAGAGGAAGAGGAGAAGGAAAAAGTAGAGAAGGGGGAAGAGGACAAGGAGGAGGAAGAGGAAAAGAAGAGGGGGAGGAAGAAAAGAAGAAGGAGGAGGAGGAAGAGGAAGAGAATTCTTGCGTGTATGTTAATCTTTTGTGTGTTCTCTGTTTTCTAATCTTTCCTACTTTTAAAACTGGACCATAATTCTAGAACATTTGTTCTCAATCTGTCAGGAGTAACCCCATCAGAGCTTGAACAGATAAGTTCTTCAGAGGGGTGGGCTAAGACCACCAGAAAACATAGTTATTTACATTATGATTCATAACAGTAGCAAAATTAAAGTTATTAAGTAGCAAGAAAAAATGTTTTATGGTTGGAGTCATCACAACAGAAGGAACTGTATTAAAAGGTCATGGCATTAGGAAGGTTGAAAATCACTATTCTAGAAGAATCTACTAGACAAATTGTGACTATGAAATCTTTCATGGAGGAAATATCAGTGTGACATGGGTTCTGGGTGTATTTTAGTTCCTTAGCAAGAAGGGAATATGGTACATGATTGAAATAAAGTCAGATGCTGATAAGTGCATGAGAAAAACATATGATTGCAAGTTAAACGGAAAGGCAACTGACATGTTGACTGATAAAGGAAATCATAATTAGATTATGAGGCATTACATTTTGTTCCCTCATTTAATCATGGATGTCATCAATTATAGTTTCAAACACAATAATGGTGAGATTCAGAACTATTAAACTCAGCCAGAGAGTAGCAGTTCTGATATCAGGGTTTAGCTCACTGCCATAGAATATGCTTTTCATTTTTAAAATCCTGGGATTCTGTTCTCAGTCTCAATTCCACCACACACACACACAGACAAAGACACACAAAAACACAAACACACACACACGCACACATACACATACATACCTCAAGGATAATGTTAATAACCATGACTGCAATAATTAAGCTTAACTATATCAAGTAAGATAGGGTTAGAGTTTAATATATGCAATAACTTGTCCTAGGTGCCTATTTCAATTTTCATTATTGTCTAAAAATGAGCTACTTTTATTCATATCACTCTCCTGATTATGAATTGACACATTTGAAATGATTTGAAAGTAATATATATTATCAAAAAATATAAAAGTATTTCCAGTGGTGAAGAATAATTTTAATTATTGCCGTGATTTTCATTCCACTGGATTGATTCTACATGATTTTCATTCATTTTATGGATGAAATATAGCATATTTGTCAATAGAAGATTATCTTGAAGTAAGTATTAACCCAGGAGAAACGGAATATCACGTGGTTCTTTCAAATGGTGCTTGTGTACCTTACAGATTAGTAGTATTGTTATGTTATTGTACTATTGACAGCATTACTGTGATTTGCAACTAACAATATGCCCATAAGTGGACAAGAAGGTCTACTGTGTTAGAGCAGAAAACCATGAATTATAAAATAAATACTATAAGTCAAAAGTTCAGTTCACTCTAGGTCATCAATACTGAAGAGTGTCCTACAAAAAGTAAGAATTGGTCATGTCTATTGAAATCTGTTGATTAATGGCAGACCACATAACTGAATGTTTCACTCCTACTGTGTGCCTGTTAATTAAGAAACTTGTCCTATGGGGTACCTGAGCCTTTACAAGGGCCCTTTCAATTACTGGAGGTCAGGCATCTATCCCCACCTTAGCAAGATTAGAATTGCTACAGCCCTTCTATACCTAGAGAAGGGAGGAGATGTCAGGGGCAGCCTTGCTTATACAGTGAAGGCCTAAAATCAGCCATAGGCCTAAAATCAGTAATAACATACATGCATGCTAACTCAAAGTCTTGGGTCTCTGTGGAAAAACATTGAAACAGATGGCTATAAGCTATTGTAAACAGGCAGCTTTTGTGGAAATTTACCAGCCTTAGTAGTCATAGACCTTGTAAATAGGTAGTCTTGGCGGATAGTACCAACTTAAATAAGGACAAGTGAATCATAGGCAGAGTCATAGTGACCTGTCCCCTGAAACTTCACCCAGCCAATACTCTGTTCTGAAAGATATCTGTACTCCCCCTGAACACCCACGCTCCGGTGTCATCCTCTTCCCCATGTCCTGCCTTTTTGTGTTTATAACCCCTGTGTGAATAAGTAAAAATTATGATTTGATTTAAAAATAAATAAATAAATAAATAAATAAATAAAATGAAAAAAATAAAGGAAAAAAAGAGAAAGTTGTCATACTCATTGAAAGCCTGATGCAATCTGACTTGCTCCCAGAATATGCTGTTGTTGAAAGAGAAATCATGTAATATTTTGAAAACCATGCCTTGTTTAAAGCTGATTCTTCTTTAGGAGATTGTAACAAAGGATTCGAAGCAAGGACTTTTATTTTACTTTTTTTCTGAAGTTGTTTAAACTTGAAATTGGTATATTGACTCATAAGTTGTAACAATTGCCTCTCTTACAGAAGACCTGGGTTTGGATTCCACCAACCACATGGTAGCTCACAATCATCTGTACCTCCAGTGCCTGGGGATCTGACAACTTGCTTAGACTTACAAAAACATAAGGAGCTGGGCGGTGGTGGCGCATGCCTTTAATCCCAGCACTTGGGAGGCAGAGACATGTGGATTTTTGAGTTCGAGAGTTCGAGGCTAGCCTGGTCTACAGAGTGAGTTCCAGGACAGCCAGGGCTACACAGAGAAATCCTGTCTCTAAATAAATAAATAAATAAATAAAATAAAACCTACCTCCTTTCTAATAAAGTTTTTTATATTCACCTTACCCAATGAGTTCTCGTATTCATATATTAAAAAAATAAGAACATGTTTAAATTTTATATATTTTGCTATAAAAATATTCTACCTTCTAAACTCTACAGATTTATGCTGAATGGTTGACATGTTTCATTTTCATATATTTAGTGTCATAAATATTAGCAGTTCCTTGAAATATTATATTTATTGTTACATGAAAAAAATAGGGTTAAATTATGTCTGTAAAATACAATTTAAATTGGCTACAAGTCTATTGAGACTACTCTTTAAGGGGCTGGAGAGATGCTCAGTGGCTAAGAGCACTTAGTGTTCTTCTAAAGGACACAAGTTTGGTCTACATATCTTACATGGATACAAAAAAAAAAAAACCTTCTTTGTTTTTGGACCTCTATAGGATACTGAACTCACATAGTGCACATATATGCACTCAAATAAACTTACATACACAGGAAATAAATCAATCAAGCTAAAATTATAAATACATCTAATAGTAAATATTTTAAGATTAGTCTTTCAGCTGAGGTGTAGCTCAGTGGTACATTTCTTGAATTTAATCAGGACATTAGATTCTAATTAAAATAAGAATAGTGATTTGTAAATTTATCTATTAAAATGAAATTCATTGCTACCTCCCTGAAAGAACAAAGTTCAGTCTTGCTTGAATCTCACTGAAGTAAATTGTTTAGTGTTCCACATTTAATAAACAACTTATTCAGTAAATACTCATTGATGATTCCTGAAAAATGATACAGTTTCGATCATGATGGACTGAAAGTTAAGCAGGTGACATAGAACTAAATCAGTAATTACAGTAAAAGGTAATAAATTCAGCAAAAAAGGAAATACATCATTTTATGGAAACTTGAGTAAAATATTTCTGACCCAGGCTTGAATACACAGTTTGTCATGTAATGGGAGTCCTACTGGCAGCCAACTGATACAGTTGATCACAGAAGACAGAGATAAATTCTTAATCCAAAACCCAAACCTAGGGAATTTCTTCACTTACTTTCAGGATGGTTTTACACATTTTGAATATGCTAATCAAGAATATTTTCAACATGGCTTAGTTCATAAAGCACTTTTCACTGTATCAGGGTGCCGTTCAGTTTTCAACACTCACATAAGGTGACTCCCAAATTGCTGTAAATATTGCTTCAAGAGATCTGATGTCCACATTTGACCTTTTATAGGATCAGCACACATGTGCTACACATACATACTTAAAATAAGAAACACACACATACACACAAAAGGCAGCCCAGTTAGGAACACATATCCATGGTGATCTTTTAAGTTGCAAGGAGTTATTTTAGTTTTCTTATGTCTGTTGAGACTTGCATTGTGACCAACTTTATGATAAATTTTGAAGAAGGAAGCATGAGGTGCTTATATTCTTTTGTGTTTAGGTAAATTATTCCATAGATGTCTGTTATGTCAGTTGGATTAATAATTGTGTGACCGTGAAAGGATAGCTTGGTTTCTGGTGGACCACTGGCTAGAGATGGCTGGAGAGCCAACAGGTATCTCTGCAAGGGATGGCATACATTTCACCACACTCCCAGACTCCAAGCTCCTAGCATGCAGCCAAAGACCTCCATTAATCATCACCTTTTAGTCATGTAGGACAATGCCCCTACCAGCCCCTCCACAGGTAGAGGGTGTGCCTACAGGCCTCAGAGCCTCAAGAGATCTCCATATTAATGAAATATTTAAAGGCCAGAGGGCATAGCCAATTAAGCATTCCTTCTTAGACCCTCCTCCTTACAAACAGAATTTAAAAAAAGGCACACCCTGGGGGTACAAGGGTACAGCTAGATCCACTTTCTGCCATGACAATAAACCTTTTAAAACCATGGACTTCCTCATGTCTTTGAGTCCCCACGTGGAGAACTGTGGAGAAGGCCTTTGACTACTGAGATACTGAACATTCTCCTGAAGACTTCTCTATGTTTCCTCCATGGAGACCGCCAACTCAAGCAAGCTAGCTGACCCAGCCAAGCAAGTACCATAACCAAGAGTCTTTCATCTTGCAGTGTGTTGCCAGACCTTCTTCCTTTCATCCCATATGCCCACTCCGTCTCAGTTATTCTGTGGCTCCCAGTTCTATCTGGCAGCCCAAAGACAAAGACCACCAGTTTTCCTGTCAGCCACTTCTGCCTAGAGACCCCCACTCCAGAGCTCTGCCTCTGTAGGACTTTAGGCTGAGACCTCTCCACACATGGGTGGAGCCCCATAGCATCTCATAGTCCAGCATCTGCCTGGAGCCCTGTAGAGGAAACTCAGTCAAATTCCTGTGCTTCTGCTCCCTGGAGCCACAGTTCCAGCTGCCAGCAGACATGCACAGGAACCACAACAAACCCCAACAGGACCCATGCTGAAACATGAGCTATAGCCCACCAACTGGTGGAGGATGCAGACAAAGCCAGCTACAAGAGTACTCCCCACTGGTGCCCACAAAGAACCTAACTATGGAACTCAAGAACAGTGATCAACTTCCAGCCTAGTTCAAAAGACTAAGCCTCTCTCTGTCCTTCCCCTCTATCTTTCTCCATGTGTTCCTGGTCAGCTTCTCCCCTTTGACTCTTAGCTACAGTCTAACTCTTGCCTAGCCTAGTTCAAAAGACACTCTCTCTCTCTCTCTCTCTGTCTCTCTCTCTCTCTCTCTCTCTCTCTCTCTCTCTCTCTCTCTCCTTTTCATGTGTTCCTGTCCAGCTTCTACCCTTTGACCTTTAGCTACAGCCTCCAACTCAAGGACAAGATGGTGGTGACTCCCTAGCCTCCACTCTCTGCTCATCCCCCAGCCCAACAGAGAGGACTCCTTCACAGCTAACATCTGCCTTTTATGCTGCAGCGTCTTCCATGACCCTCATTCTAAGACTCTTTCCCTTGGGTGAGAAATTCCCCTTTCCTTTTGAGACAGTTTTCTTTCTCATAGCTGAGAACCCCAGGCTAGGCCTGGACAGACTGTCCTCTCTCTCTCAGGAGCACCAGCTCCAAGCTCTAGACCCCAACATGTCTCCCCCAAGGGTCATTCTTTCCAGTGCTGCCTGCTAACATAGGCCTCTTCCCCTACTCCTCCATCATTTGTGGCCAGCTTCAGCCATTTAGTTCAGCTGGTTTGCCTGATAAACCAGGTCCAGGACCATGCTTACTTCTGTCGCCCCTGTGTTCCTTAGGTCCTCATTCTAGGACTTCTCCCCTTGAGTGAAATGTTCCCCTTTCCTTTTGAGATGGTTTCTTTCTCGCAGCTGAGAACTCCAGACCGGGCCTGAAGGAACTGCTCCCATGAGCTGGCTTCAACCCAGCTTCCACATGTCTCCCCATCGCTCAGTCTTTTACACAGTCTTTCATTCCTTCTGGATCTCAATCTCCTATCAAGCCTCTATTCTTCTTCCTTTAAGCTTTTGTTCAAGGTTGGCCTTTCCTCTCATTCTCCACATTTAGGATTTACCGGTTAAGAAAAACAAATGGGGAATACAAGAGACCACTCTGCTAGAGGACCCAGCCACCAAGAGGCAGAAAAGGCACCGAATAGCAGAGCAGACCCCTCCCCCACTGCTTCTAAATCTGGTAAGGACAACAGAGAAACACACCTGAGACTCTTAACCCAAATTTTTAGTGCTCTTTCTCACAAACAGGAATACCTGAAACAATGTTTGTGCTTTTTAACCCAAAATTTTCTTGCCTTTTATTTAAACATTTCCTTTTCTCCCTAACACTCCTGATATATGTCTAAGAATTTTTTCAGCCATTTTGAGATTTCTTTATGGATCAAAAGTCATCTAATCTGTTTCCACAGGTCAAATCAACTATACTGATCACCGTTTTTCAATCCTTAATTAACAACTAGTTTCCCTTTACAGACAAACTGTTGCTGCCTATCCAAGATACATAATTAACATGATGTTTTCTTTCTCAGCCATCCTAAACAGACTCAAAGTTGCCTTCTAGGACTAAATTTCCTCAAACACCCTTGTCTTTCTAAGATCATGATGTGCTCCCAAGTAGCTTAATGCTTGCTACTCACCCTTTGAAGACATCCCCCTGTTGGGGTGCTGCTCCACCATTGTGATTATCCTACAGGTGCTCTCACAAATCCAGTGGAGACAACACCGTCTCCTGGAACCTTCCTGGGACACCAACCAGCGTTCCTCCAGACACCTCATCTGACTGAAGACTCCTAAGACACACTCTAAGATCCAGAGACACATGGTGAGACCCGGAGACCTACTGAAGACAGACCTAGACCTTCCAGCTACAGATGAACTCTCTTGCCATAGTCAAATAGCTACTGAACTTAGAGGAAGTTATATGTTAGTAAAGAAAGCATACTGCCTATCTAGATTAATCTGATGTTATTACCCTCAAACTGTACAACCCATGACAACGATACCTTGCCTTCCCAACCCCCCAGTCTCAACTCTTTTTACTCTGTGACTTAATTATGCTACCCCTTATAGCTTATGTAGTATTTTATTTTGACTTCCTGATCCAAAATTTTCACTACAAATGACAGAGTCACTCCAGTGATGTCCCTCCTTTTTAAAAAAAAAGACAGAGAAGGAATTGTGGGACCATGAAAGGATAGCTTGGTTTCTGGTGGAGCACTAGCAAGAGATGGCTGGAGACCCAACAGGTATCGCTGGAAGGGACAGCATACATTTCACCATACTCCCAGATTCCAGGCTCCTGACATGTGGCCAAAGACCTCCATTGATCAGTGCCTTTCAGTCATGTAGGGCACTTTTTGGTAGAGTTGAATTAGTAGAAAGATGTTTGAATTTGGATTTGTCGTGAAAAATCTTGTTTTCTCAATCTATGATAATTGAGAGTTTTGCTAAGTGTAGTAATCTAAGTTGACACTTGTGTTTTCTTAGAGGTTGCAGGATATTTTTACAGGCCATGTGTCTTTTAGAGTCTATTGAAAAATTGGTGTTAATTCAGATAGATCTGCCTTTTCATGTTTCCTTGCCATTTTCCTTTACCATTTTTATATTCTTTCTTTGTTCTGTAGATTTTGTGTTTTGCTTATTATGTGTCAGGAGGATTTGACTTTCTGTTCCTGTGTAGTTGGTGTTCTCTGAACTTCTTGTATGTTTATAGGCAACTCTTTCTATAGGTTGAGAACATTTTCTTCTATGATTATGTTATGAATATTTTCTGGGTCTTGGAGCTGGAACTCTTTACCTTATTCTATTTCTATTATTCTTAGGTTAGGTATTTTTATTGTACCCTAGATTTTCTGCATGTATTAGGTCAGGATTTTTTTAGCTTTAACATTTTCTTTGACTGAGATATCAATTTCTTCTATTGTATCTTCTATGCCTGAGTTTCTCTATTCTATCTCCTGTATTCTTAGTAATGCTTGTATCTGTTGTTCATGCTCTCTTACCTAGGAAATATCCATAATTTCCTGTTTGTTTTTCTTTCTTGCTTCTATTTCCCCTTTCAGATCTTGAACAGTTTTATTTATTTTCTTCACCTGTTTAAATTTATGTTCATGTATATCTTTAAGAGATTTACTTATTTTTTCTTTAAAGACTTTTATTAGTTTGATTATATTTTACTGTCTTTCTTTAAGAGATGTACTCATTTCCTCTTTAAAGATCTCTATCATCTTTATAAGATTAGATGGGACTGGATTTAAGGTCAGTTTCTTGTTTTTCAGTTGTGTTAGAATATGCAGGTCTTGTTGTACTGTGGTAGTTGTGAACTGGAAGTGTTAGATTCCCTGGGTCTAGTTGTTTGAGTTCTTTAAAGGGCTTTTTAGCAATCTTGTTGGTTTGGGTCCCTCGATGTTCTAGTTGTAGTAGGTATTGGAAGATTTTGGACCTCAATGTTCCTGGTGTAGCAGGTCTCTAACAGATATCCTTGGCCTGTATGGTTCCGGACCTGCAATGCTGTATGTTTCAGGAACCTCAGGCCTGATGAACATGGGTAGAGAGGTGGCAGGAGAATAGATATCCTCTGGGGAATTGTAGGCTGCTTAAAGCATCTTGGCTTGGCCCAGAGGGCTCAGAGAGCTAGCAAGTTGGTTGGGGTAAGGGAAGCTTACCTGTATGGTGCAGGAGTGTGGCAGTGCTCAGGGCAGCTTGGCTTGATCCAGAGGGCTCAGACAGCGAGGAAGATGGGTGGGGGAAGGGCTCATATCTATATGGTTCAGGCATCTGATGGAGGTGGAAGAGAGGTGCCTTCAGGGAAATGCCCTACTATTCTAATCCTGCAAGTTGTGAAAGTAAAAGACATTCCTGCTCTTAAAAAGCAATAACAAAAAGATGCTACAAATGTGTTTCAGTGTGGCCAGGATCCATTCAGCAGGTGAAGACATTTGGATCACAAAATACAAAAGAATTAAGCAGTCAGGGAATCTTCCTCTATGGTTTCAGAAAGCTACTAAAACCAGACAATGTACGAAAGTCACTCATGAGGGATGGTTTCCGAAAGCTACTAAAGCCAGACAATGAATGAATGTCAGTCATGAGGGACTGAAGAGCCCAAGAGCCATGTGAGACCATTCTTGGAAATTGTATGTGAACCTTGGGTTTTGTTGGAGAACTGAAATTGTTGGAGATGACAGAACTATAGGATATATTATAAGGATAGAAGCAGCTCAATGGAGAATATAAATTGAAGGTACAGAAGTATCTAATCCCTTTAACATCACACAATGAACTACAGGCTTTATTATCTTGCCTTCTGAGTTTTGTATTTTGTGAAAGTGTTTTCTCCCTATGAACACATTTCCCTTATTTGGAATTATAAAGTATATTTTATGCCATTGTTCTTTAGAAGTACATAATTTTCTGTTTTTTATAGGGGGTTACAAATAATAGATTGCTTTGACTCTCAAAAAAAGAAAACTCTGGAATTTTAAACTGTGTTTTAATTCTGAAAGTCTATGGGGACTTTTTAAGTTGAATGTACGTTTTGCATTATGATATAACCATGAGCCTAGGGAACAAGAAGTAGATTGTGGTGATTTGTATTAGAGATGTACTCCTAGTCTCAGGTATTGAAAAATTGGTGTCTAATTTAAAAAGTTGTTTAGATAAGCTTAAGGGGGATAGTCTTCTTGTATCAAGTGTATCACTGGAGGCAAGCCTTGAAAGATTCAAAACTGTTAAAATTTCAAGTTAACTCTTAAAACTTTTCTTTTCGGGTGACTCAGATTTTGAGTCTTCAGCTTTCTGCTTCATTGCTATGCTCGCCACTTGTTTCACTATCACCCTACCACATGGACTTTCATTCCTCTGGAATCAAATAAATAAATGCAAATATACCTTACTTATCTAAATTTACTTGCCCCATTTTTTTTAACCGAAATAAAGTAATTAATACAGGAACTAATATTGAGTTCTTCTAGGGACTAGCCCAAGGAAGTAAGCTCAGATTAAGCAGTACTAAAGTGATTGGCAGAATAACTTTCCCATTAGTGAGATACTGATTTTTTCCCTCCCCAAATTTCAGCTTCCAGTACAGTCTCTTAAGCAGCACAGCTGGTGATTCCAAAGTCTGTGAGGCTCTAGGGATTAGTCAGAAAAACGTAACTTTCACTTTTCTTTCTCTGCTCTAAGCATGCTTTTCCTGTCATGTTGATCTCCCCCATTTCAACCTACCTAACTGTTTCTATAAAGCCTCCTACGCTTACAGTGGAGCATAGCCTTTGTCCTGTGTGTGACCTCCAGGTGAGCGAGGAGGGGCCAAGCAGCCCCTTTTATAGTGGGCAGGCCTACCTGGCTGTTGCCAGGTAACTGTGTGTGTGGGGGAGCATACCTGGGTGTTGCCAGGTAACTGTGGAGGTGGAGTTTAGACAGAATACTAACACCAAGCTCCTCTGAATTTTAGAGTTTCTATGGAGAAATCAACTGTTATTCTGACATGTTTTATTTTTGTGTGTTTTGTTTTTTTCTCCTGAATATTTCAACATGCTTTCTTTGTTCTAGACTTTTCACTAGCATATAGTATGGAGATTTGATCTTGTTCAGTTAAGCCTCTGTGTTCTTGTTTCTGTATGGGTATGTGTTTTCTTAGTTTGGGAACTTTACATTCTATGACCTTGCCTAAGATCTGGTCTATTCTACAGACCTGTCATTCTTCCCCTTCTTATATGATTATATTTAAAAGTGTGGTCTTTTCATAGTGTGCTATATTTCCTGTATTTTCATATTCTTTGTTTTAATTTTTTCATGTTCCTTGTCCATACTCATTTTCTTTGTAAGGCTCTCTTGTGAATATTTTAGTTGGTTTATTAACTATCAATTCAGTTTCATTTCTGTCTCAGTTCTCTTCAAGCATTTTATTTCTTTATGACTTTCATTTTGAAATCCTGGATTGTCTTCATCATTTTAAGTAATTAATCCTATATTTTTATTTGTGATATTTCTTGCATTTAATTTCATTCTCTTTAAGTTCATTGAGATATTTCTGCATCTTCATGTATTATGCTGTGGTTTTAAATTCCATGTTCTACAGTTCATCTGGGTAATTCTTGTTGGTGAACATTTCTATAGCACGTTGGAAAAATGGATGGTGGGGAGATATTTTCTTGATCTTTCAGATTGTTATTATTTTGTGATGATATATGGGTTTGTGGACTACTTTTGTTATTTCTGTATCTGATATGAACAGAACTGGATTGGGAAAAACATAGGATATACAAAGCCACCTGGGCCTAAATTTTGGATATGATTTCGGTAGAATAGGAGGTTTGTGAGATATCAATATTAGTCTATGTCTGGAGTTTTCAGGTAGCTCTGTTTGTTGAGAGAGTCTGTGGATAGAAGAATCAGTTGGACTTACCTACCTATAAATAAGAAAAACTTAAATAGAATTCTTTAGAATTCTTTTAATTAATAAATAATAAAAATTGGCACTTCAAAATCAAAAATAGAAAAACAAGACTGGTAACCTCTCTTTTGTCAATGCAAGGAGAGAAGGGAGATAGAGATAGATAGATAGATAGATAGATAGATAGATAGATAGATAGATAGATAAATAGAAAACCGTGTTTAGGAATTCACATAGAAGCATAAATGACTCAGGAATGCTGAACATACTGTGAATGAAATTTTAAATTATTTTTCACATGAATAGTAGCAAAAGAAATATGATTGTAACATCTAAATGCACACATGTATTAATGGAACCAGACATAAAACCTCACATCTGTAGCAACCTAATTTTGACAAAGCTGTCGAAAATGTTCTTGGAGAAAAACTGTCTTTACAAGTTGGAGCATGAAACAGTGCATATGTAGAAGGATGAAAAGAGTTCCCTACCTACATCCTCTTACAATTTCAATGCAAAATTAATGGTAGAATTTAACTGGGTGAGGAGGTGGGAGTGGGAGAGTGAGTGGGCACATATCCTCATAGAAGCAGGAGGAAGAGGGATGGGATAGGGGGTTCCTGGGTGGGGGGGGAAATGTGGAAATGGGATTAAATCTGAAATGTAAATAAAATATCCAATAAAAATTTAAAAAAGAATTTAACATAAAAAATGAAACAGTAAAATTTTTCAGGGGAGAATATTTTCAGATATACACATAGGCACAGACTTTCTCAAATGAAAAATGATGGTTCAGGAAATAATTGCATGAATAGACAAGTTATAATTGATGCAATTAAAAAGCTGCGACACTGCAAAGAAAACAATTCATCATGTGGCAAGACAGCCAATAGATTAGGTTAAAAATCTTTGATATCTGTACATCTGGAAAAAATAATATCTCTAATGTATAAAATAATAATAATTCATCCCAAAATCAAACAAAACATACAAAGGCTGATTTGAAAATAACCAGCATTCATCTTCTAAAGAGTTAAACTAAATTAAATGCCACTGACCAAAGAGTACACATAGAGGAGGGCATGGCTCCAGCTGGACTTTTAGCATTGGATTGCCTTATTGAGCATCACTGGAAGGGGAGACACTTGGTCCTGTGAAGGCTTGATGACACAAGTAAGGAATGTATTTCATTGTAAAGTTTACAGTCTTCATCAAGTGAAGCCAATGTAGAAGCCTGAGGTAGATATTACCATAGAAATGTGAATGATATTTACTAGGTTCCTTCCACTGGCACATTGGTCTACTTTCTTTTCTCCTCTTTCCTTCCTTTCATCCCTTCCTTCCTCCCTCTATCCCTCTCTCTGACACTCTCACCCATCTGACTGTCTGTCGAGCCATATTTTAAAAAATAAAAAATAATACACTATGGGAAAAGGGAAACATCAGCAAGATAACTCTCTGAATAAAATTCTAGACAAACAAGTGTAAGGACTAGAATTCATATCACCAAAATCTGTGTGGTGGTTTGAATATTCTTGTCCCAGGAAATAGCACTATTAGAAAGCATAGCCTTATTTGAGAAAGTATGTCACTGTGGGGTGGGATTTCAGACCTTCTTGCTAGCTTCCTGGAAGGTAGTCTTCTGTTTGCCTTTGAAACAAGATATAGAGCTCTCAGCTCCTCTAGTACCATGCCAGCCTGGATGCTGTCGTGCTTAATGCCTTGTTGATAATGTACTGAAACTCTGAACCTGTAATCTAGCTCCAATTAAATGTGTTCTTTATAAGAGTTGTCTTCGTCATGGTGAGTGTTCACAGCACAAAAACCCAAATTGAGACACCAAATAAGGCTACCACGTCTTTATTCCCAAAATGTTTACTGATGAGTTAAGAGGCGAGACAGAAAAATCTTTAGAAGCTCCTCATAATGACATACACACACATGCAATCACACACACACACACACTAATGTGCACAAACATACATTATACTCACACTTGAAAAGAGTCCACAGATAAGTGATGGCCTTACCCTGATAAATAATTTCACTACCCAAACAGACATGTACAAAAAACGCAAATTAATCTGACCATATAGAACCTTCAGAATCTAGCATTTAATTTTGAAAGTCTAAAAGTTAAATGAGTATACACCCATGTGTACATGATATATGGTTGGCACAAATTTGACTCCATGAACTATTTATAAAATAAAAAGAGAAGAAATTAAGTTGAGAGGAGGGATAGAGATGGGAGTGCTCTAGGAAGGAGTGACATGTAAGATTTGGTAGGGAACGAATATGATTAAAATACATTCCATGGGTCTGGAAAGACTGATGTTTTGCAAAGGTCATATGCTACTTTTGAAAGGACTGGAATTCAGTTCCCAGCACCAATGCTATGTGGCTCATAACTTCTTGTAACTTCAGCTCCAAGGAAATTTATACCCTAATTTGGCCTCCATTAAAAGAAGTAAATATAATATAGACAAACCTATACTCGTTGCTGAAGTGTGGTCTATTGCTACATATTGTACTATTACATTCTATACCTGAAGGTCTAGACCTACAAGTGATTTCTCATGTTTATAAATTTTTATTGCACAAACCTTTCTCTTTGATTTAAAATTATTGGTTAAATGAAATTACCTACAGCCAATTACTGGAGAAATTAGAAGTACTTTGGGGATGGAGAAGAAAGAGGAGTTAGTTGAGACCAGGAAGAGTAAAAAGAGGGGAAAAAAAAGAAAGCCACCATGAAAGGAGATGGACCATGAGCATGTTGTCAGGAGAAATAAAATGTGTCTGTGATATGGCTGGGGAGATAACCAGGCTAGCAGTTAAAAGAGTTGATTAAGGATTACCTCCCAAGAATTGTCAGAAGAAATAAAATAACCATAGTCTAAGTCTCATATATTTGTGAACTAGTCAGAGATAAATTTAAAATAGTTGTACTACAACTCATAAATAAAAATAAATCTTTAAAGCCTGATATAGTGGCAATGTCTTAATCCCAGCAGAGTCAAGCAAATCTTTGAGTTTAAGAGTAGCCTGATCCACAGAATGAGTTCCAGGATACGCAATCTACAAAGAGCAACCCTGTCTCAAAAAATAAAAACAAACAAACAACATAAAACAATTATATTTTATAATACATTTTATGCATGTATGAAAATAAAAAATAAAATTGTTTTAAAAAGTAAAATGCAGATTTATCAATATTATTATGATCTGACCCAAACATGTTTACATGTTGTTAAGCAGTTTAGACATTTATAAAAATTGATGACATAATAAATTTTTACTGTTTTCAAACATTTATGTATAAGATGTTGTATATTTTTTCTCTCCTGGGCATTGAAACCAAGGCCATAGTGATGCTTGGCAAATGATCTATCACTTTTATACTTCCCTAGCCTAGGGGTTATTATTTTATAGTCATTGTACACATGGAAAAATGTGTGTGTTTGTGTGTGTGCATGTGTGTGTGTGTGTTAAAATGCTATGTGAGCAGGTTTTCATTTATAGATGAAACAAACTTTGTTTCTTGAAATATGGTTTTCTCTGAAAATCTTTTGACTAGAGATTTTAATGTGTAGAATTTAAAGGTTGATTTTGTTTCTCTCTCCTACCTTACTTACTTCTTACCTAAGAAGCGTCATATTCTTTCACCTCAACTTTTCTCACTCACAGTTTCATGCAAGTATTACAATAACATTTCAATTTGTTTGTTTATGAAAATAAGCATAAATTTAACCAACTAAATCAACTGTATTGTGGGACCTGGATATTGCAATGGTGAGACAAAATGAACAGAAGAACACAGACTTCTAGATTTCATGGCTCGGTTTCTCCTTCTTGTGCTATCCTGAGCTGATTTGTACTCCATCAATGAAAATCCTTACTTTTCCCTGTGTGATCCTGTCTATTTATCCTAAACTCTGTCCGTAGGTTTGCAAAAATAAAGTTTAAATACATGGACAGATTCAAATCAACACTACGGCAAGACTTATCATTAATCTAACAAAGAGCCAACAATCAGAACTTGAAATCATTTCAATATAATACTACAAGCAAATTATGAGTTTGCAATGTAAATGGTGAGCAAGGTAAATTTTCCATTAAATGTTTAATTTGCAGTTAAAGATAACTACTCCTGTAGTTTGCATCATACTTTCTCATCTTTATATTAGACATCTCTGCTTTGTTCATAGTTTCTGTTTTTCATCTTTGACACCTTGGTAGGAAGAGTATATCTCCCTTTTCAATTATGTGTTAAACACCTTTTAGATGGGCATCTTTACAAATTATCTTAATTTTTCTGTTAATAGTTACAAAACTTTTGTGTTTTGGAATTTCTGCAGAGAATCATGGTATGTGTGATTATGGAAGAAGTGAAAGTGAATGGACCCTCTAATGTGAGAATTACTATAAACACATGTTAATTAATGATTTGAAAACATATAATATCCCCAGCTTACTTTGCCTGTCTCCTCAATTTATAGGAATTATCCTGTCAGTTTCCCTGCCTGAACACCTGTACTCAAAGAGGGACGGATGCCTGGAGGTCAGACACAGCAGGTGGAACAGATGTAGGCTAATTGCTTTATATCCAGCAGATCACTATACTCCACAAAAGCCAATTAAGTCATAAGGTAACAAGGAAATAAATATAACATGATTAAATTAAGCACACTAAGGTTACTAATAATTCTTCCATTATAGGTTAACACCAGCAAATTAAAAAGAAATCTTTTAAAATTACCAAGAGCTTTGCACCCTTTGGCTGCAGATATGGCTCAATCAGTAAAGTCTTTGGAAACATGAAAATCTGAGTTTTATCCTCAGCATCCATGGAAACCCTATTCCAAAGGTGTACATAAATAATTCTTGAATTTTAAAAAATTGAGATGGGAGAATACCTGGATACTGCTGTTCAATTTGTCTGGTGGATTAGTGATATCCAGATTCTATAAAAGACCTTAGAAAGAAAGAAAGAAAGAAAGAAAGAAAGAAAGAAAGAAAGAAAGAAAGAAAGAGAGAGAGAAAGAGAGAGAGAGAGAGAGAGAGAGAGAGAGAGAGAGAAAGAGAAGAAAGAGTTAGTCAAGAAAACGCATAATATTGAAATTTCTTCCATATGTCTCTAGACTCATGTTTATATAAAAATATTATACACATTTACAGGTTTTTGGTGAAAGTATGTATTAAGGTTCTAGATAGTGAGTATATTTCTTAGGATTTTTATAATAAAGGTAGTGTTAACAATATCTTAAATGATTAAGAACAAAAGGGCTTAAGAATTGAAATGTACATAGATAGCAGAAAGGTATGATAGATAAATATATGGACATGTGGTAGATAGATAATAAATCATAGATACATAAAATAAATCATAGAAAAATAAATACAAAATAGATGATAAATAACAGATATTATAGACTACAGATAAAGAGTCAGATGGATACCTCAATAATTAATGCAATCTTAAAATTGGAGAGATGTATTTAAGATACAGTTAAATGTACTGATTTCATGAGGATTTTCTAAAATAATATAAGTTTTGACATCATCATTGTAATGTTTCCCACTTTTAATACTGAACCACAGATATTATTCCTTGTTCAAAGTTGTTTTTTATATATTTACTATGATACAATCTATAATATATTCATCTCAAAACAATGTAGAAGTAATTTTTAATTGAAAAGGTAATTCAGGTTCAGGGCCATTTACTTAGACCACCAGTGATAGGGGCTATCACTTCATGAATATCATGAATATCATCCTGGAGTTTTCAAAGAGTTTGCCCATTTCCCAAGATACAGAGATTTAAAAGGTCAAAATTGAAAGTCTTAGCTTAATACAGATATCTCTAACTTTTTCAATTATTGCTGAACCTAGATTGAAAAGCAGTCATTTAAATTCAATTTTCATTCCTGTATATGTGAGTATATGGCTGCTTATCTGTTTGTGCACTGTGAGGTTGCAGATTCTCAGAGGTGAGAAGATGACATCAAGGAACCCTGATTCTGGAGTTTCAGCAAGGTGTAGGCTGATTGATGTGAGTGCTTAGGTGGCATTTGAATCCTTTGAATAAGCAGTAATTGCTCCTGACCATTGACCAATCTCTCCAGCTGCAAAAAGAGATTTTTAACTAAACAATTCCTTCTATTGATAAGGCAGTCATTGCAACACTGAATGTAAGTTTATGACTTGAAGATTAACTTGGTGACTTAATGGAGGAACATTGAATGAGAGTAGGAATCAGAAGAGCTTGAGGTAATAGGTAAATGGGCAAGAACACAAAGAAAGAATGTGCAGAGCTTGGAGTGCCACCCATCCATAGACATTTAGATGAAAAACATTAATGAACACATAACTGTGAATTCTCTTGTCACACTTGAATTACCCAAACACGAACATATCATAAAAGTTACAAGATTCCCTAAAACCATGCCTAAGCTTATATACTTGGCAATTATTGATGAGAATAGATTACAAAAGTAACCAAGTTGCAGAGAGCTCTTTGGGATGCAGATTTCCTGAGTCATCACAACTACCCAGGTGGGTGTTTTAGTGACACAGCTGCCTTTAAGTCACCTGTACTCCTGTAAGAAACATCCATCTGTAGTCCTAGAAATAATGTGAATAAACTCAGAAGCTTATTAAACCATTATTGGGAGGAATAATTTCTTTGATTGTCTGTGCTCTATCTAAAGTGAATAAGTATTTGCTTACATGACCCCTGGAAAGGTCACACAGTAAGTAGAAAAATAATACTAGAGAAAAAAAGATTCAAATGATTCTCAGACTACTCACTGAATCCAGTCTTATCTGGAAAGAAAAAAAATACATTTTAGAAATATACCGTATGGCCAAATTTCGGTTGTGAAATTGCATTTCACAGAATTCTATTATTGTAAACATTATGAATATTAAATATATACACAGCTCCTATATTTTCTAAACATACTGTTCATGTTCTTAGCTCATGTATTTTTATTGGCTTCTCCTTTTCTTTTCATAACTTTTTATAACAAGAATTTTTATGTATGTTTCATAGTCTAGTTTTTATGAGTGTCACACATATCTACACCCTTCCACAATCTAAATTAAATCCTATTCGTCTTTAATATACTCAAGTACATCCATATTTTTTAATGTAAGTATAAAACAAATGTTTCTGAGGTTTGCCATTTACAAAATGACCCTTCTTTTCACTTATTTACTTCATAAAACTCCGTATCATTTCTTATATAGTTTTGAAATTATATTTGTAGTTATGAATAAACATGACAAAGACATTAATCTATATGTGTCTCAGATGTTTAATGAGTTGCCTGGTATGTGTTTTAGGAGTCTAATAAGAATTTCCTGGACATTTATCAGTGATCCTAAACTGTGAATCATCTCTCCTGACCCCAGTAAAGTATGTAAAATGATCACAGACATTTTTTGTATGGTGATTTACATTCATACATTCTTTTTTTTTTTTTTTTTTTTGGTTTTTCGAGACAGGGTTTCTCTGTGTAGCGCCTGGCTGTCCTGGAACTCACTCGGTAGACCAGGCTGGCCTCGAACTCAGAAATCTGCCTGCCTCTGCCTCCCAAGTGCTGGGATTAAAGGCGTGCACCACCACCGCTCGGCTAACATTCATACATTCTGTTATTCAAATTATTAATAGATTATCAATGAGAAGACAAAAAGTAATCTATATACTTGTGAAGCTATGCTGTGTAAATCTGTTTATCACTTTGTCCTAATAAAGAAGTATTCAAATTCTATCAGGTTTGCACATCCTGTCAGATCTTCCCACAATTGTGACCAAGAAATTAAGCATTAAGTTTACTTACATGGTACATAGAAAAACATATTTCTTTATTAAATGTTTTAGTATACATATAAGCTAATGAAAACTCAAGATGTAATCAATGTTCTGAGATAATATTTTAGATATTTAAAAATTGAAAAATAATATTTGCTTGTTGTTTAAAACGACTCTGTGTTTGTGTGTGTGTGTGTGTGTGTGTGTGTGTGTGTGTGTGTGTATGAGTGCAATACCCATGGAAGCCGGACTAGGATGCTGGGTCTCACAGAGATGGAGTAATAGCCAATTGTGAGCCTCCCAACCTGGATATTAGAGAGAAAAATTGGTAACTCTTTCAGAATCAGAGTAGCACATAATCATAACAAGTCATCTATCTAGCCCTTACTTTTAATTTAAGTGAATTAATATTCCTGGTCATTTTTTTAAATAGTGTACTTTTGCAAATAATTATGTCTAGAAACTCTCAATTGACGATAAATTTAACTCTTATAGATTTGGGATTTGTCACCATGAAGATTATTCTCAGTAAAGAAATTATTACATTCCAAACAAATCCATTAATCAAATATTTTTATAATGGCAAATATTTTTTCTACATTTCAAGAATTATGTCAAATCTATTAAAATACAGAAAATGGTAAAATAAACTTTAAGATGACTATTGCCTAGATTTAATACCACATAAATACATTTTGTAATATTTATTCAGAAGATTCATGTATTATTTACTAAATATATTTTCACTGCTTTGGTGAAATATATATCTCTCTTTTACTTGTATCTTGACACCTCTGAAGGTATGCCTAGGACTACGATGGTGTCTACATATGCACATACAAATGAATTCCTTAAGATATGAGAACTGAATATTGTACTACATAAAATATTTTAAAAGTATTTCTTTCTCTTCTACATAATAGTTTTAACATTTATTTCTGGTGAGTTATTTCTCATAATATATTCAGAATTAATTTGTTATTTTTTCTCTAATGAAAAAATGGTTTATTTCCTCAATCCTCTTATTTGAATAAATGGGGATATTTCTGCATTTTGTGTATTATAATTTTATTTACATGGATTAAACATTCTCTGTATCAAACTTTACAGAGTATTTTAGAGTTGTATGTACGTGCTTACAAATATTTCTGCTCTAGATATATAAAGCCCAGTTACTGACACCCTCCAAACAATTCTTGTGTCAGTACACTTGGAAATGAATGAGTTCATCAGACTCAGAAGCTACAAGTAGTAACAGAGCTTTTCTTAGTGAATAGCATTTTTTATATTGCAGTTTGAACATACTGTTATTTTTTCTAAATCTTAGACCAGGACCCCTAATTTCTCTGGTATATTTTTGATTAACTAGTAGAAGCAAATATAATCTATACCTTCAAGACAGTATGTACATTGATACAGGGACTACTATTTGAAACATGCACTATGAAACATTGCTGATTTTGAGAGAAACACTTTAGAAGTATTGAAGATAGTATTTCAAATGCATGAGGAAAGGTCACCTAGTTGCCATCTCACAGGAGCTTATAAGAGGGTTCATGGGCCAAATTTGTTTACCTGAGTTCCATGCCCTGGATGAAGAAGTATAAAAAGAGAACTAACTCAGATATGTTCAGAAATGATGACCCCTGCTCACCATATTCTTGGAATACTCTCTCTCTCTCTCTCTCTCTCTCTCTCTCTCTCTCTCTCTCACACACACACACACACACACACACACACAGAAATAATATTAAAATCTTCTAAAAAATTGCAAAAGAACCAAACCCAAATTTCAAAGATTTACAGAAAGATTGCTGACCTTCAACACATTAATTCTATATCATGTGCATGATTCAAGATTTTTAAATAATAATGACTAACTTTGTGTGTGTGTGTGTGTGTGTGTGTGTGTGATCATATGTATGGACAGATTAGACGATGGCTTTTGGAAATTAATTTTTTCAACCCTGTTGTTCCTATATACTTATTTTAGGTAGTCTATCTTGGCCACAAGTGAATTACTAATTGAACTATCTAACCAGTCCTAACTTAATATTTTATTCACAGAATGTATGTATACAACATTTTCAATATATTTAATTTATAACGTTCTCTCAGAAAGAACCCCAACATCTTTTAGCTACATTCTTTAATCCCAATGATTCTGGCAGACATGGCACTTCATTCTCTTTATACATGTGTTAGTTAGGGTTTTTACTGCTATGAACAGACAGTATGACCATAACACCTCTTAAAGGAACAGTATTGAATTGGGGCTAACTTATGAATTCAGAGTTTTAGTCCATGATCATTAATGCAGGAAGGCTCATGACAGCGTCCAGTCAGGTAGTGCAGGAGAAGCTGACAGTTCTACATCTTTATCTGATGGTTGCAAGGAAAAGACTGGATTACAGGAAGTTAGGAAGACTGTAGTGAAGCTCATGCCCACAATGACACACCTACTCCCAAAAGGCCACATCTCTTCATAATGCAACTGCTTGAGCCAAGAGTATACAAATCATCACAACATATCTCTCTGGTTGGGTTCTTTCTCTCAGCCTAATAGTGTCAGCACCACATATTATTATACTATATGCTATGTGCTATAAAGTATATACTATATACTATATACTATAAACTATATAATATATAATATATAATATAGCACATATATCAGTGAATTTACACAACAGAATATAATCCCCTGTAAGAAAACTTCACATTAACCAAGTTCTCATTTTTGTTTCATTTCAATCACTTTAACCTTAGAATAACAAGGCCAGAGGAGGCTACTGAACACTGTAGAGCTAGAATTACAGTCTGGGAATCAAAATGAGATCTCTGTAACAGCAGAAAACACTCTTGACTATTGATCTTTCTTTTTCCAAGTTTAGGCATAATCTATAATTTTTGTTAAAAAAAATCAAAACAAACCTAAATGCCATGGTTCTGTTAAATTTCCACAGTTCTGACAAGTTTCATCTTAAATTTAAATTTAAATTAAGAAGTTTTTTATTGAGTTTCTTGTAGACATATTGCTTAGTAAAGAATCTTTTAAAATCAGAAAAGTCTTGGTCTGTGGGTATGGTATTGATAAGACTATTACAAGGCAAAAATTTCATGTGTTGAAAGGATCAACTTGGTTCACTCTCATGATTCCTTCCATGATTTATGTGGAAAAAAGTTTACAGAGTCACTCTGATTGCAGTGGCTTAAAGGAGGTCACAGAGTATCTAAATACATATGTCATCAAACTGATCTTTATTGTATTTGTCAAACTGATGGCCTGTGGAGACAGTTCTCCTGGTGTTGTCACTTCACCTAGTGGCTACTCCAGGCACAAAAGTAATCCTTCTTTCTTATATTGCCTTTCTCAGATATCCTCTCAGTATAGTGAGAAGCCAAACTATTACAATAGCTTATACAAATTCATTTGAAAATAGTCAAATGAATATAAGAAAAATAGTTGTATCCATGTATATATATTTAGAAACACATGAAAATGTCAAATAGGTTTTTTAAAAGATAGCCAAGAGAAAACAGCTGCTTTTGGACTATCCAGAAGAATCTAAGTGTGTCTAATTATCTGCCTTCCTAGCCTCTGTGATATGATTGTAGTACCACTTTTTGATTGCATCTAATTTCTCATAGCAATGATTTTGTAATGTATGATTATAGAAATTATATTAAATAATTTTTTCTTTTCTGTCTTTACTGTAGCTGACCTACTTTGAATAAACATTTCAATTTGATAATTTATTTATAATATAATTAGAATCTCAAATTATTTTAAGATCTGAGCATTTGACTACATGTTTTTATTTGATCTTTACATGTTCCAGTGACATTTTAATATCTTGCGCAGTTAGTGTTGCCAAATATTCTGAATTACAGGACAATCAGTGATTACATTGCCAGCTTCCAGCATTTCTAGGTTTACCATGCTGGCTGATGGCTTCCTCTCACTATCCTTTCACCTCTGCTTTTGGCTATAGGAGGGGCACAATTTGGGTCTTTTAATTTTACTGCAGTCTTCTTGTAGTTGGCAAAAGCTAATGTGAGTTAATGCTTGTGAACAAGTTAAGATTGTCACATAGCTATTCAAACCTTCTCTAGGACTTTTATATTCAAAATTACTAGATGTCGACTACCTGATTCAGTAGCCCAGTGTTCTTTTGTTCCCTAGTCATTCATTCAAAGTCTTGATGGAATCACCTGGAAAGCCCAAAGAAAATAATGATAATGTATGAATTAGGCTGAAATAAATATTTGTGTCATTAATTGTTTATGGATCTAGAGCCATGGAACCTGGAAGAATGAAGCCAATAAATGAGGCCAACCAAAGTGTAATGCAATAGTGAAGTTTATTCAGAGGATCAGATAATTTATACTTTGAGGGTTAAAAGGAGTCACACACAAAAAAGTATACAATCAAAATACAAGCAAGCCACATGGGGTAGACAAGCAGCAAGAAGTGAAAACATGTTTTTCCATAGAGTTATATCAACAAATAAGAGTAGCAAGTTGTAATGAATAACCTGATGTACATATACTTCTATCTTCTTAGGATATCCATTGCTATGAAAGGACACTGTTACCACAGCAACTCTTATAAAAACAAACATTTATTGGAGCTGATTTACAGGTTTGGAGTTTTAGTACATTATCCTTAAGGAGGAAAGTGTGGTAGCATCCAGGCAGGCCTGTTAATAGAGGAATCGAGAGGTCTACATTTTGATCAGAAGGCAGATAGAAGTTTGCTATCCTTAAGCAGAGAGGAAGAAGCTCTTGAAGCCAACCCTCTCACTGACACACTTTTTCCAACAAGGCCACATCTACTCCAACAAGGACATACCTTCTAATAGTGTTGCTCCCTGGGCCAAGCATATTCAAATCACCACACTTCTATACCTGGGAAGTGCACAAAACACCTTTCTTCCTTCCTTCCTTCCTTCCTTCCTTCCTTCCTTCCTTCCTTCCTTCTTTCTTTCTTTCTTTCTTTCTTACTGTCTTCAGACACACCAGAAGAGGGTATCAGATCCCATTACAGATGGTTGTAAGCCACCATGTGGTTGCTAGGAATTGAACTCAGGACTTCCTGAAGAACAGTCAGTGCTCTTAACCACTGAGCAATCTCTTTAGCCCACAAAAACACATTTCTAAAACAATTCTATGTTTAGAAGAAACTGGTCACAAGAGTCTTGTTTTCTTGGGAGTATTTTTTTTTCATAAGAACTGAAAATTCACAACAATATACATAGATTGGGTTTTGAAAGTCTGTTTCTTTTTCTTTTGCTGTGATAAAACACCCTGAACACACAAGTCCAGGTTATAGTCTATCACTGTGGGGAAGTCATGGCAGTGGGATCTTGAAATATCTAGTAACAGCAATTCCACAGT
Source organism: Grammomys surdaster (assembly GCF_004785775.1). Classification (NCBI taxonomy): domain Eukaryota; kingdom Metazoa; phylum Chordata; class Mammalia; order Rodentia; family Muridae; genus Grammomys; species Grammomys surdaster. The sequence continues at coordinate 117,536 of NW_021605506.1, forward strand.
GAAGAGCAGAGAGCAATCAAACAAAAAAACACTAAGGTAAAACCTATCAAAATGGAACAAATGCTTTCAAATATAACACAGTGTCTGTGTTGTATTTGCTAATTATTCCTGGGCATGGAATCTGGTCTGCTCTAAAATGTAGTTTGGGTTTTGTTTTGTTTTGTTTGCTTTGTTTTGTTTTTAGAAACAGAAACAAAGCCACAAAGAGAATATGACATAAGGTAGGTTGGGATGTTTTAGATCTGAGAGAGTTGTGGGAGGGAAATGAACATAATCAAATTATATTATAATGAAATGCTTTCATATAAAAAAGAGCAGAGATCAACGAATACGTGTGAATTTTTTCAGCTTATTTTTCTCCTTTTCATTCAGTGAAAGTAGTGCCCATATTCATGGTGGGATTTTTAGGAACAGTTAATTAAAATTAATTACAATTTCTTCACAGGATTGGCCACAGAATAACCTAGAAAATTACTCACTCAAACTCTCTTTCCACATGATTCTGTGTTCTAGACTGTCAGGGTGATAATTTAAACAAACTGTCATACTTATTTTTCTGAGAATGTGAAAGACTATTAATAGCCCTAATGGCTGAAGTGAGGTAAATGCATAAGGAAATTTCTATAAAAAGTAATCACATATCACCTCTTCTCTGGACACTTCATTTTATGACAAAGAATTTACTACTTATGTTTTAGTACTTACAGATAATCTTTTTATTGCTTAATATGTATGTTACTTTGATGAGTGTAGGAAAACCTTTGGTTCAGCTTACTCCATACCATGCTGACCCATAATTCCCACCATTTCTTCAGGCACAGCTTGTGTGTCCACATGGTAATTGTGCTGTAATCAGCCTATTGCACATCTTTTATAGTTAGAGTGTAATGTCTGGATGCTGCGTTATTTAATGTTTTAGTTCTAATTTGAATCTGTGTTTTTAATTATTTACTCACAATTATTGTGTAATAATTATTTATTTTTTAATATTCCATAATTTGTAGTAACAGAAGTATCCAGAGACCTAACACATCATATAAACATTCTTTGGCTTTATGTTTTTTATATCAAATCTTCTGACCTATTGTTGAATACATAGGACTCTGTAAGCATTGTCTTTTATAGGCTATGGTAGAACATAGTTGAGGCTATTCTTAAGATTTCTAGACATCTGTGAAATATTCTTTGTTTTTTAATATAAATTAATAGTATTTTTTTAACTTGGCTTCACCATATAGTTGAATGATCTTTTACTTTCATTAGTACATTTCCCTTACTGCTTCCCCACAGTTGGTTTTCCTATCTTTCCAGTTTCTATTCCTTCTTCTTGCCTATTATCTGTATTACATTAGTGTCCCTATTTCTCATCTTCTGTAAGATTTCTTACTGTAAATTTTCATGCTTCTTTCTATTTCTGTGACCTAGAATCACACAATTAAAACCACATATAAATATTAAAATTAAATTGTCATACAAGATAAATTATACTATTTGATTTTGCACATCTGGCTTATTTTGTTTAATACATTGTTTTCTGGTTTCATTATTTTACTGGAAATATCATGATTTCCTTCTTTTCTTTTGTTACTTGAAATTCTGTAGTGCATACATACTATATTTTATGATGAAATAATCTGTTGATAGATAAACATGGATGTGAAAGTATTCTTATTATATGTTTACTAGAGCCTTCCAGTTATGTATAGCCAGTAATTGTGTATCTGTGCCATATGGTCATTTTCCTTTCAGGATTTTGAAGACTTTATGTACAGATTTTCACAGTAGCTGCACAAATTTACTTATTCAGCGACAGTGAACAAAAGTTCATATTTCTATTCATTCTCACCAGCTTTTGATGTTGTTTTCTTGAGGACAGACTTTTTGACTCGGGTGATAGGGAAACTTTGTCAGGTGAAAGAATTGAACAAAACCATCCAGGATCAAAAATGGAAGTAGGAACAGTAAATAAATCATAAATGGAGACTACCCTGCAGATAGAAAAATGAGACAACAGATCAGGAATCATGCTGCAAGCATCACCAACAGAATACAAGAGATAGAAAGGAGAATCTCAGATATCATAGAAAACATTGACACAATGGACAAAGAAAATGCAAAATGCAAAAAGCTCCTAACACAAAACATCCAGGAATCTAGGACACAATGACAAGAACAAACCTAAGGATAGTTGGTATAGAAGAAAATGAAGATTCACAACTTAAAGAGCCAGTAAATATCTTGAACAAAATTATAAAAGAAAACTTCCCTAACCTAAAGAAAGAGATGCCCATGAACATACAAGAATCCTACAAAACTCCAAATAGACTAGACCAGAAAAGAAATTCCTCTCATCACATAATAATCAATACACCAAATCACAAAAAGAAAGATTTGCATATCTTTAAGTAAGTTACTTATAATAGCAGACCTATAAGAATTACATCAGACTTCTCAACAGAGACTATAAAAGCCAGAAGATCCTGGACAGATGTCATGCAGATTCTAAGAGAACACAAATGCCAGCTCAGGCTACTATACTCAGTAAAACTCTCAATCACTATAGATGGAGAAACTAAGATTTCCATGACAAAAGTAAATTTACACAATATCTTTCCACAAATCCAGCATATAAAGTATAATAGGTGGAAAACTCCAACACAAGGAGGGAAAATACACCCTAGAAAAGACAAGAAAGTAATCTTTCAACAGACCAAAATGAAGATAGTGACACAAACATAATTCAACCTCTAACAACAAAAAGAACAGGAAGCAACAATCACTTTTCTTTAATATCTCTTAACATCAGTGAACTCAATTTCTCAAAGAAAAGACATAGACTATTGGACTGGATACACAAACAGGACCAAACATTTTGCTGCATACAGGAAACTTATCTCAGTGAAAAAGACAGACACTACCTCAGAATAAAAGTCTGAAAAACAACTGTCCAAGCATATAGCTCCAAGAAATAAGCTGGAGTAACCATTCTAATATCAAATAAAATTTACTTTCAACCAAACAGGTAACAAAAAAGTTAAGGAAGGACACTTCATACTTGTCAAAGGAAAAATCAAACAAGATGAAATCTCAGTTATGAACATCTATGTTCCAAATGCAAAGGCATCCAGATTCATAAAAGAAACTTTATTAAAGCTCAAAACACACATTGCACCTCATACAAAAAATAGTGGATGATTGCAACACAGTACTCTGGGCAATGGAAAGATCATGAAAACAGAAACTAAATAGAACACAGTGAAACTAACAGAAGTTATGAGCCAAATGGATTTAGCAGGTATCTATAGAACATTTCATCCAAAACCAAAATAATATACCTTTTTCTCAGTATATCATGGTACAATTTCCAAAATCGATCATATAATTGGTCACAAAACAGACTTCAACAGATGCAAGAAAATTGAAATAATCCCATGCATCCCATCCTATCACCACAGACTAAGGCTTGTCGTCAGTATTGATAAAGTCAATGAAAAGTCCACATACAGGTGGAAACTGAACAACTCTCTACTCAATGATAACTTGGTCAAGGAAGAATAAAGAAATGAAATACTTTTTAGAATTTAGTAAAAATGAAGACAGTTCACAATTTGTGGGACACAATAAAAGCAGTACTAAGATGAAAACTCATAGGTCTAAGTGTCTTAAAAAAAAAAAAAAAACTGGAGAGGACGTACACTAGCACTTTCACAGCATACCTGAAAGCTCTAGAACAAAAAGAAGCAAATATACCCAAGAGGATTCAAAAGCAGGAAATAATCAAACTCAAGGCTTCAATCAATGAAGTAGAAACAAAAAGAACTACATGAGAATCAACACAATCAGGAGCTGGTTCCTTGAGAAAATCAACAAGATAGATAAACCCTTAGCCAGAACTTCAGATCATTTTCCCTTATGAATATCGATGCAAAAATACTCAGTAAAATTCGTACAAACCAAATCCAAAAACACATCAAAACAATCATCCATCATTATCAAATAGGCTCTATCCCAGGAATGCAGGAATGTTCCAAAATATGGATATCCCTCAACATAATCTACTACATAAACAAAGTCAAAGAAAAACAACCACATGATCATCTCACTAGACACAGAGATAATGTTTGACAAAATTCAATACGCCTTCATTGTAAAAGACTTGGAAAGAGCAGGAATTCAAGGCCCATACCTAAATATAATAAAAGCAATATAAAGCAAACCACTTGCCATCATAAAACTAAATGGAGAGAAACTTGAAGCAATCCCACTAAAATCATGAACTAGACAAGGCTGCCCACTCTCTCCTATCTATTCAATATAATACTAGACATCCTGGCCAGAGCAATTAGACAAGAAAGGAGGTCAAAGGGATACAAATTAGGAAGGAAGAAGTCAACATATCACAATTTTCAGATAATATGATAATATACTTAAGTGAACCTTAAACATTGGCCAGAGAACTCCTAAACATCATAAACAATTTTAGCAAAGAGGCTGAATATAAAATTAATGCAAACAAATCAGTAGACTTCCTCTGCTTAAAGGATAAACAGGCTGAGAAAGAAATTAGAGAAATGACACCCTTCACAACATTCACAAATAATATTACATACCTCGGAGGGAATCTAACCAAGCAAGTGACAAGTCTGTATTATAAGAACTTAAATTCTCTGAAGAAAGAAATAAAGAAGATTATAGAAGATGGAAAGATCTCCCATGCTTATGGATGGCAGGATTAATATAGTAAAAATGGCCATCTTGCTGAAAGTGTTCTACAGATTCAATGCAATCTCCACCAAAATTCCAACTCAATTCTTCATAGAGTTAGAGCAATTTGCAAATTCATATGGAATAACAAAAATCTCGGGATAGTAAAAAACTATACTCAATAATAAAAGAATTTCTGGGGGAATTTCAATCACAGACCTCTAGGTGTACTACAGAGGAATAGTGATAAAAATTGCATGGTATTAGTACAGTGACAGGCAGGAAGATCAATGGAATAGAATTTAAGAGCCAGACATGAACCCACATACTTATCATCACTTTATCTTTGACAAACAAGCTAAAGCCATTCAGTGGAAAAAGGCAGCATTTTCGATAAACGGTGCTGGTGAAACTGGAGGTAAGTATGTAGAAGAATGCAAATCATTCATTCTTATCTCTTTGTACAAAACTCAAGTCCAAGTGTACCAAGGACCTCCACATAAAACCAGATACACAGAAACTAGCAGGAGAGAAAGTGGGGGAAAGCCTTGAACACACAGGCACATGAGGAATGTTCTTTAACAGCACACCAATGACATATGCTCTAAGATTGAAAATTGACAAATGGGACCTCATAAAATTGCAAAGCCTCTGTAAGTCAAAGGACACTGTCAATAGGACAAAATAGCAACCAACAGGTTGAGAAAAGATCTTTACCAATCCTGCATTTAATAGAGGGCTTATATCTAAAGTATACATTGAACTCAAGAAATTAGACTCCAGACAATCAAATAACCCTATTAACAAATAGGATACAGAGATCAACAAAGAATTTTGAACTCTGGAATACTGAATGGCAGAGAAGCACATAAAGAAATATTCAATATCTTTAATCATCAGAGAAAGGCAAATCAAAACAAACACTGGGATCCACCTCACACTAGTCATAATTGCATGCATTTGTGCGTGTAGGTATACAAATGTACTCATATATGTAAAGTCTAGAGTTCAAAATCAAATGTCATCCCTCAGATATTGCATATTTTTTATTTGTCTTATTTTTTTCCATTTTGTTGATGATTAATATGTGTTTCTCACTGAAAAGCTTATATTGCCTCTTTGAAAGTTTGTCCATTAACATATACAACTATAATCCTGAAGAACCCTTTCTGAAACTTCTTATGTGAAAGTGTTAATGGCAAGTTGCAAGAGACATATTGTTTTATTGGACTGGTTGAAAAAGTACTACAGATATTTCTCCTGTGTTTAAGAATTCTGTCTTGATCTAATATCTTTTTTTTTATTGTAAGAATCATATATTCCACATGTTTAATGTGGATTAGTGAGTGCTATATGTATGTGTGTGCACATATGTGTGCATCTTGTACTTATATGTGTGTATGTGGTTGTATGAGCCCATACATGTGTTGGTAGAGTCAAAAAGAGGATATGAGATGTCCTGTATTATTACACTCAGTTATATTCCTTTGAAATACAGTTTAGCAACTGTTTTTTACAAAGAGCTGCCATGGGCTACAGATATGTCTCCATCCTGGCCTGCTGCAGCCAATCCCTTACTTCAGATGATGGATCCCATGGAGGGATGTGTCTCCTGCTTCTCAGCGTCCCAGACACCATCCTCTTTAGGAGGAGGTTCTGCAGGCTTCTGAGATGTCTATATCCCGGCCTACTGCAGGCAGTCCTTGTCATTGTATGCTGTCCCCAGCAGGGAAAAATGGTAAGGGACTGAGAAAATGGGAAAGTGTTTCCCCCTATAAAGCCACTTTCAACCCCCTCCCCAAATGAGCATAATGTGGTAATGCTAGCTTCCAATCGCATGATATAAAAGAGATCTGTGGATCTCTGGGGTCAATAGACTTACTTACTTTGTTATCTTCAAATGAGACTAAGATATGCCCCTCAAAATATAGGTTAAGAAGTGTCCCATGGAACAACACAAATGGCTGACCTCTTGCTCCCCCATGTACATGAGCAATATTCCAATAAAAATACAGTCATGTGTACAATTTCATCACTTTGAAATTCAATTCATATTCAGTGCATTTTACACACACACCACACACACACACACACACACACACACACACACACACATATATATATATATATCCTGGAATTTGAAGTTATGCTTTTTTTATGATGTCATATGTGTTTTCAATATGTCCCTCAGAATCAGCCTAAGCAAATGATCATTTCAAACCTGAATACCTTTATGAACATTGTGCTATGTTACTCTAGGATCATGGCCTAACATATATCTAGCTTCTATGGTAATGTGACATTTCTGAACCAAGATTTTACTGGGATCTTTTTATGTGATGCATTATTGTTATTTTTATTATTGTATTAAATGGCATCCATCTATGCACTTCTAAAAAACAAGATACTTGTTGATAATTATGGCCCTTTGAGAAAATGCCTTGAGCACAAATTTTATGAATGTGGCACAAAACGAATTCCTTATCTGATAGATACAGTCTAGAAAATTAACACTTACCTTCATAGAAGAGTGTCTACCTCATTGATTTTTTAATGGTTTATTTTACTTTCATTTATGTATACTTGTGTGTGAGAGAAGATGATATGTACACATGAGTATAGGTGCTCAAGGATACCAGGAAGAATATCAGATATTTTGGAGATGAAATTATAGGTATTTGTGATTCATCCAACCTGGATGATAGAAACTGAGATTGTGTCCTCAGCAAGAACAGTAGTTCTCAAAAGCTAAAGATCACCCAGACCCTCTTAAACATAGTTAAATACAGGTACCCACATCAATTACAACAACATGAATTCACATAGAGTCTAACAACTAGACATTATTTTGAAGATAAGATACAAAAAGAAACATCAAAATCTAGTTTATTTTCTAGACAGGTTGTGGATTAAAGATTTAATAGCATATATATGATTAAAAATAATACACATTGTTTTCACATTGTAGTTGAGTTTTGTTTTTGATGGTGGTGGTGTTGCTGGTTTTTTGTTTGTTTGTTTGTTTGTTTTTTTACTACTGTAGCCCAAATCTATGAGAGCTCACCAACAATTATCAGCCTGTCTTCAGAGATGAAACCTAGGAAGGGAATTAACAGTAGACCATTCCCAAGACCTTTACAGGGAAGCACCATTTTTCATTCTCTTTAACTTACTCTACTTAATTTGGGAGTTGGAATTTTTGGCATCATTTGGTTCTCATAACTCGGTTGTTTGCATAGCTCAGTGAGTTTGATTTTATTATAGATATTATCCAAATGCTTCTTAATCTTGAAAGATCATGAGGAGAAACCAGAGTTATGCCGTTATTTAATTGGGACACTTACGCACATCAGACAGACATCTTATTAATGAATAAAGAAAGTAGTATTAACATCATAATGCAGATTCTTTCTATTAGTGTGCTGTTGTGGAGGCAAGCCTTCCATGATTTAATCCTCTTCTAATTATGTAGTAAATTGCATCAATTGTATCTTATTATCACAATGATGCAATTATTCCCAGGAAACCTGAGGTTTCCCTCAATTTCGTATTAGCATCACAGGAAATGAAACAATAATAATGTTGGGACGGATATTTCCTTTTGAAGTTCAAATAATTTCTTGAAGCTTGGTTTCAAAAAGCAAAATTGAATAGATAAAGTCATCAATCTTTCCAGGGATTCACAGAGAAATCTGTCAACAAAATCAGTTTATTTTTCATTTTTTTCATTGTTTTTTGTTTTGTTTTTTGTTTTTTGTTTTTTTTTTTTTTGTATTGCTTTATTTCTGAGTGTATGAGCACTTTTACACTGGTGCCCAAGAGGCCAAAGAGGAATTACAGGCAATAGTGTAATTCTCTCTGTTAGTGCTGAAAGCCAAACCCAGTACTCTGGTAGAGCATCAAGCACTGGTTGCTGATGAGCTTCGCAACATCCCCAAGAGAGGTTAACAAATTCATTTTCAACAATGGAAGATTTTTGTATTTAGAAAATGTTTCTGAAATGTTTGTCAACATTCTAATGCCCCTACTTTCCAACTAGTGCGCAACAGAGAAATAAAAATCTTTTACATATTTTAAAAGTAAAAACATTTTTCCCATATTATGAGAAATTACTTAATATTACCATCTGTTTATCTAGTATAACTCACAATTTTAGTGAGTATACAAGACATTAAATTTGAACAGTCTAATGTCATGAATTAAAATAATAATTCTTAAGAATTATGATCACTGTATGTTTTCATGTCCAACATAAAACAGTCTTTTCCTGCTGCTATTTCCTAAGGCCTTAGAAAGTATGCAGTAATAATATGAGGTCTACCTGTTATAATTGCTGCTTTCCTATTTATTTAGCAATAGGTAAACACATTTCAGCTTTCCAATAAAGATATTTACTGTTTTATTAAGAGGCCTCTGGTCCCTTGATCCCATATGCTTAGGTTTCTTCTTTGCTTCATATATGCATATTTGGACACAAATACATGTATAGATGTGGGGATATATATATATATATCCCATTTTGTCTTGTCTTTCTGCTTCTCTATGTCTCTGAACATGAGAATATGTGTGTGTGTGTGTGTGTGTGTGTGTGTGTGTGTGTGTGTGTGTATGTGGGGGGGGAGGGATGGAGGGATGGAGGGAGAGAGTTCATTGACTCAGCAGTTAAGAGCGTAAACTTCTCTCATAGAGTATCTGTATTAAAATACTGTACCCATGTCCTGCACCTCATATCACATATCCACCTGTAGCTCCACAAGATTTGACATCCTCTTTTGGCCTCCATGGGGACCTTCGAACACAAGGAATAGAACAAACATAACTATGATCATATACAATTTTGGCTATAAAGATGATTTCTGAATTTATATTTCACTTGTGACACTAAATTGAATCAATGCAGACCTATGCTTAGAAAACAATCATTTGCCCATAATTGAATCAAGTACATGAGAGTTATCAAGACTTTTATCTTTGATGGATGATATGGAGACACTTGGCTTCAATTACTGTCCTTTCTTTCAGGCAGAAGTTTAGCCATCTTCCTCAGCTAATCCCTGAGCCAAAATAATCAGATGTTTCACTCAGAGAAAGAATCAAGTATGGTAAGCTGCCAGGATAGATTAGGAAATTACACAGGAATCCTATTAAAGATGTTGTTAAAAGTAGGAGGTAACAAAGGCAATTTTTTCATTTTCATTTAATGAATGTATGTATTAGAAAATATTCAATGTGATAATATTCCATTTTTCTTTATTTTTATATTTATTTTCAGATAAGTGAAAAGCTTAAATTTATTATTATTGTAAAAGATACAGCCATTTAACCAATGAACCAGGCACACTGATAAATTTATGTGTGTGTGTGTGTGTGTGTGTGTGTGTGTGTAAAGACAAACTCAATGATTCAGCAAATTGTGAGGAAAATGTTGCAAAAGTTTCTAGGGTATGTCCAGAACTTTGTAAATGTGTTCTATTTAAGGTTTAATTTTAATTTTTCAAATTGTATTATAAAATTCGTAAAAATATAGTGTTTCAAATGATAACATAAGATTTAGAAACATTATTATGCATTATTTACAAACCATAGTGTGTTTTTGGTTATTTAAAAACAACACGAAGATAGGGAAGTCTTCTAAATTTGAAATCTAAACATTAACTAAACTTACATATGTGTGTGTGTTGTTTGTGTTTGTGTGTGTGTCTGTGTTTGAATGTGTATGGATACATATGTGTGCATATAAAAGCCAGAGGTCATCTAGGCTTTGTTGCTTGGGTGCTATTAATTTTGATTTGGAAACAAGGTCATTCTACTAGGACTGAGAACAACAAATAAGCTAGGTTGTGACATGAACCTTCAGATTGTTATTCAGTGATGTGGTCCTGAGAGAGAACTAGGAAATCAGAAGATAACAGATATTGAAAAATAAGAAAATCTAGGAGTTGGAAATCTTGAGCAAACTGTCTTATATCAAAAAAAAGTTTAAATAAGAATATAGAATATTATATACTAATGGAGACAAGGTCAGCTGAGAGCTAAGTCAGAAAACCTTGGCAAAGATTATGCACATTTCCTCCAACACAGATACAACTGCCTTAGGACTGATAATTACAGCCCAGAGGGAAGAGTCAGGTCACCAGAAGCTGCTACCTCCATGCTTCTAAACCCTGGCTGCAGTGTCAGACTTGTCAAGTGTTTTCCTGGACAACAACATAAAACTAATGTTTCCTTGTCCTTTCATCCAGGTCCCTGACAGACTTTTGGGTCAATTTACCTGAGAGAGAGAGAGAGAGAGAGAGAGAGAGAGAGAGAGAGAGAGAGAGAGAGAGAGGAGGAAAGAATAAGCTGGCTAGACAGCAAGCTCCAAGAATGTCTACTTTTATTGGAACTACAAGTAAATACCAGCATGATTAGCTTTTTATGTGATTCTGCTATCCAATGGAGGATCTCATGCTTGTAAATGCTTAATCAACTGAGCTTTAACTCTAGCTCCTTGCTGGACTGATTATTTTTGAAGATCATATCCTTGGTAAACTCTGAGATTTTATAGGATAATTCATCTTTTTTCCTGCATGAGATCTTAACTACTAGATTGTTTAATACAATGACAAAAAGCAGTAATTTATGGTATCCACATATGACTAGGTATGAAATCACTATTCCATTAGCATATTGCTGTGAAATCCATTAGCTTGAAATGCTGTTTTCCATTGGGTTAAAATTGGACAGCATCAGTAGCCTAATCTTCTTGTACTGTTGTTTTAAAATTTGTTTTGGAAATCTATCCACAGAAGAGTCTGTAGTAGCTGCTATTCTTTAAAGACTAAGAATTATTGAATGACTATATATTAAGTTTGAATTTACTAGAGGAGTCATATTGTACAGACTGTAGAGTCAGAAAATGGATATCTTCCCACTGAGAACTCAGTAGTTACTAATAATATGTGGCTATATTCCTCACTGTTTAGAATGTAACATGGACAGCTGGAAGGATTCTGGTCTTGAATCTACAATGGAAGTCCAATGAAACTATGGAAACACTGGCCACAGCAGTGGAGGTGGAATCACTAGCGAGACTGGGGGGCAGTGAGACAAGAATTAAACCTCTTCTTTCAGCTTTCCTTTTACCTGCTTCCCACCAAAAAGTGCCACCTACATTTAAGGTGGTTCTTCCTAATTGAATAACTGGTCAAGAATGTACCTTACAGGCATAACTAGTGGTGTGGCTCTTAGTAAATTTGAGACTCATAATTGACAGCCAAGAATAACCATCAATAACCATCATGGTGTCTATCAACTCAAGACATGCACTAAAATAAATTTGATCATGACATATATTCTCTTTAATATGAATGATGCACATTCTATTCTATGGTATTTAGTCTATATTCAGTTGACCAGGAAACTTTATTGGGAGAAAGTGTCATATACTTTACCTAAACTATGCACAGTTTAGTGGTACCAATGGCATCCAATGTACTACTCTCTAAGAAAACTTTGATTAGGGGAAAATATTAACTTCAAGGGTGTTTGCCAGGTAAAACCCAAACGAGTTTATTCAACAATGCTCATGAGTTTGACTTTGGAGAAGAGAATATCACACGTTATAGGGGCAATGGAAAGTATGGATCTGTGTTGAACAATCACTTCAATTATCAGGTAAAGAGAAGAAAAAGACATTAAGGGATCTGAGAAAAATCCTTCATTGGGTTATTAAGAATTATCCAGTCATTCTCTCAAGGCGAAGAACTAATGGCTGGTACAGTGGGTAGGACTGAGCTTCATTTTTATTAAAACTGTCCTTATTTATTATGTATACAGCACTCTGCCAGACCTGCATATATGCCTGCTGGCCAGAAGAGGGCATCAGATCACATTAGAGATCTTCATGAGCCACCATGTGGTTGCTGGAAATTGAACTCTGGACCTCTGGGAGAGCAGATAGTACTCTTAACCTCTGAGCCATTTGCCTAGCAGGATTGACTTATCTGACATCACTGGGAGTGGAGCCCCTTGATCATGTGGAGGCTTGACGATTCAGGATAGAGGAATGAGACACTGAGACAGAAGTGGTAGGTGGGTGGGGGAAGCACCCTTATACAGGCAGGAGCAAGGAGAACAGCATAGGGGTTTGTGGAGGCAAAACTGGGAAGAGGGATAACACTTGAAATGTAAATAAGTAAAATAACCAATGACAAATGAAAAATATAAAAAAGCTATTCTGATTAAAAATTTGGATGCAGCTGCTATTTCCCTTCTCCTAATGGGGATATATATGAGGCTGAAGCATTTTCTACATGGGAGATTCAAAGAGTACTGAGACTTGAAGAGTCTAGAAGCTGAAATTTCAGATTCATGTGCCCCATCTCCAGGATTATAGAAGCAGAAAACACCTGCTGTGGAGGTTGAAGAAGGAGATTCTTCAACTTGTGTGGCTGCATTCATGTTATGCAGAGAATGTTCAAGTTCAAGTCTCATGCATACTATCTGTTACTAGGGTGGGTTTTTAAGCAATGCAACCGCCTCCAAGTTCTTTCTTTTCCTGTAACCCCCCCCCCAGACACACACCTATATCCTTTCAAGTAACGTGTCACAATAAAATGTATTTTAAGTTTGCATTTGTGTGTGTGCATGTGTGTGTCCATGTACATGTAATGTTGATATATCACAATGCAGATGTAGAAGTTAGAGGAAAATTTCAATAATCTATTCTATACTCTTATCATATGAGGTTAGATCTCATTTCTCCAGATTTGCCAACAGGTGTCTTTACCTAATGACCTGTTTAACTGGCAAATAATACTGTATTTAAAATATTATTCCAGTGTAGGAGGTTGGAGAATACTACTGTGTTAAGTGCCTGATTTGTATGTGCACAACATGAAATATACATGTATAAGATGTAGGTGTATATGTTAATGTCTATGTGTATGATATATAATGTCCTACAAATATTCATTTTCATGTATAATATATACTGAAGAGGTCATAACAGGCACTAGCATGGCAAACACAGGCTGGAGCATGGTGAATATATACTGGAGCAATGAAACCACATGCTAGAGTATGTCAAACATAGCCTACAAGTTTCAGCCTTTTACCTTTTTCTTTTTTATTTTATTTTATTTTTTTTATTTTTTTTATTTTTTTTGGCTTACTTCACTCAGGATGATAGACTCCAGACAACCAAATTACCCTATTAAAAAATGGGGTATAGAGCTTAACAAAGAATTTTCAATGGAAGAAACTCGAATGGCCGAGAAGCACCTAAAGAAATGTTCAGTGTCCTTAGTCATCAGGGAAATGCAAATCAAAACAACCCTGAGATTCCATCTCATACCAGTCAGAATGGCTAAGATTAAGAACTCAGGTGATAGTAGATGCTGGCGAGGGTGTGGAGAAAGAGGAACACTCCTCCATTGTTGGTGGGACTGCAAGATGGTGCAACCACTTTGGAAATCAGTCTGGCGGTTCCTCAGAAAATTGGACATAGCATTACCTGAGGATCCAGCTATACCACTCCTAGGCATATACCCAGAAGATGCTAGAATATATAACAAGGACATATGCTCAACTATGTTCATAGCAGCCTTATTTATAATAGCCAGGAGCTGGAAAGAACCCAGATGTCCTTCAACTGAGGAATGGATTAAAAAAATGTGGTATATTTACACAATGGAGTATTACTCAGCTATTAAAAACAATGAATTGGAGAGTTTCCTAGGTAAATGGATGTTTTATGTTTCTTAAAATACTGACTTTATCACTATTTGCTTTGTGTGATTATGTTTTAGGTTCAGGCACATGTGTAGGTGTATGTGCTCATTCACATTCATGGGGCAGTCAGGTATGGATTCAGGTATCCTGCTATCACTCTTAGGTCATTGAGACAATTATTCCCACTAAACCTGAGGTTATGCTAGAGACCATTAAGCCCCAAAGATTCTACTGTCCATGTCATCTATAGTACAGGTGCACATAGCTCTTATCTAAGTTCATAATGGTTGCAGAGTAAGCACTCTTAACTACTGACCTCTCTCCATAGCCTCCAATTTCCCCTAGTTTAGATAGAGTCTCTTAATGTTACATAAGGCTAGCACATACATTTGTCAAAATAGTCATTCTCAGTATCCATTTCTTCATTACAGAATTTTCTTTTATGTCTTAATTTATGTATTCCTGCTTTCCTCAGTATGAAAACAAGTAACATGTGTAAAGGAATCTGCCACCACAAATTATTTAAATCTTGAAAAAAAAGCCTAAAAGAAAATATTATCAATCACATACAAATACATACAGTCAGACATTATCAAGTTCCATGGGATTGGATAATCCATGAGGAATATTCCTGTGTTCACATCCTATACTTTCCTTTCACTTTCAAAGTGAATAGTCAAGAAAATATCTCCACATGACATGAGTGTCTTTTTCTCTGCTATGTTTTTTTTTCTGAGTTATGGATTTGATAAAAAAGAAAAGTATGATATCCAACATTAATTGATTCTGGATGCTATTTTTTGCATAACTGTGATGAAGAAGGGACTGTCAATGCAATTTCCTCTCCATTGTCTCTGTGATATTATACCAAGTAGGTTCAGGTGAAAATTCATTAATTAATCTCTTCCATTATTATTGGCACCATAAACATGAAATGCAGTCAAAATATAGCCAAAAATATGTAATGAAATATTTAGAAGATGATGATGATGTGATATAATGCTTCAATGCTTTTGTGATCTTTGTGCCAAAAAGTTCACATAGACCAATAATTCCACGCTTTGCATAAAATTCAAGTTCTATTATAAGAAGACATTTTTGTTCCCTCATGGGCATACAGAACTCAGTGAAGTCTCAGGACTGATATGGCTGAGCAAGGTCTTGTCTCTTCATGTGTAATTCTTAGAGCTGGCCTCTCATGACTGAGCAGGATCAAGAATGGGAGAAATGAACCATAACCTCTTTGCAGGAACGAGGTGCTGTAAAGCTATTTTCATTTTGTCACGATCAACTTCAAGTTACCTTGGGCTGAGCTTCTAATATCTTTTCTTTCCTATGATTTGATATTTGGTCAATACAATGGTAATGCACTCAATGTAATAAATTAACAAGTTTTAGAACTCTTCTCTCTTGTGACCTCACCTTCTGACCCCCCATATCCTTAGTTTATCTCTTGAGTTTCATCTTCCCTTTGTGTCTTTCCTTCTATTCTTACCACAGTCTTATGGACTGGGTCACCCAGACACTGTAAGACAGTAATTCTTCCTATATATTATACACATGAGATGACTGCAATGTTACTCAATAATAATTGATCAATACCTTGTTATGGAACATGTAGTTGCATTTTATAAATTCATTACATTGATTTGTTCAATTAAATAATATTAACTAAAGGGAAACTTTCTAAAGAAAATATTTAATCATAAGAATATCATTCATTGCATTAATTTTGAATTTCTAAGAACATTCCAAGATTTGAAGTTAAGTATACAGAAAAACTTTTTATCCTTTGGCACATAAAAATATTTTCAGTAGGTTTCCAAGCTAAATGTGGATGGTAATGACATAATAAAGTATTAACATAGACACAGAAGACTATCTACTCTGTAGTGAGTTAGAAAAAGAAATCTTTTTAAAATGACATTAATAATGAGGGAAGAAAATGAATACATTAACATTGGTAAAATGAAGAATATAATATCATTAAATAATAATAAGACTGAATAGAGGATCTACTTGTTAATTAATATTGCTTAGTCATTAATACATACATTTTAAATGAATTGCAAAGATATATATCAAGACAATCTATTTCCTCAGTATCTTATACACAGAATACATTAATATTCTGTATAATATAGGAATACTTGAAATGATTGTTGTATTATTTGAAATAAAAGTTGGAAATCATTGTTATATCAAAATAGAGGTAATAAATTTGTAAAGTATACAGTGTCTTGAGTCATGTACAGGACATCAGGAAAAGGCTTATAGGGAAAAAAAAAGACTAGTTGGCAAGGAAGGCAACTATAAAAACTCTTTTAAAAGACACATTATTCAAAACTCTTTGAAAAATTCCAGGACTCAGTCATTCTACCTTACCTACCTACCTAACGATTTCACCTTAGATATGTTCCTATTTCACATATGTGTCAACAGAAATGAGTCAAGGATTCAATATGACAACACTATTTGTCATTTCTGTCTTCGGTTATTTTCTACTGTTAGAGAAAGACACTTGATGCTAAAGGAATAGATATTGACATGAAACTTTATGCCAGTGTCTGAGTAGCCTGGGAAGATAGTGTCACTTTCTGGTAAAAGTCATATGAACTATATCACATCATTCATGAGAACTGGTAAAAGTAAGGACTGGTAATGCAGAAGAGAGTCTTATTTGAACTAAAATAAAAGTGAATAAAATATGTCTTATTCCCTTATTACAAACCAGCCTCACAGGTTCTAGTCCACTTACTAAAATTACTACTGTCATCTGTGAGTGACTCCTTATGAACAACTCACTATATTATGCTCTACCCCTCTGGGATCTGCTGTGTTTCAGAATCTTCCCATTGAGGATAAAATTCCTACCACATGCCCTTTTGTTTAATATTTGTATAGGCCCACAACAGCACTCTTAACTTGGAATTACCTAAATATTTTGAATACCAGAATGCAAGAAGAAACTATTGCATAGTACTGCTATTTCTATAGAGATAATAAATTTTCCAAAAATGTAAATCTTGCCAATTCAGCATATAAAAAGCAGCAAGCAATGAAGAATTGTAACTGAATGTTTCTATTAATACAAAATTAAAAGACTAGAAAATTGATATCTATTGATGGGAATCAACATGTTGGGTTGTAGTGTGCATGGGACCTGTTGGGCTGATGTGTGGGTCCCGCCTCTGTTTCTCTATGTTGTTAGGGCCTCTCATGGGGACAGAGGAATGGAAATTTGACTGTGTTCACTCCACACTGATGCTGGGAGGACATCTGGCTATGTGAAGCCAAGGGGCTCAGCTCAGGTTTGGGGAGCACAGTTTGAGGTCACACAGGGAGCCAGAGCTTTTGGCTTAGGGGTCTGAAGGACAAAAGGTGGCTGGAACCATCTGGTACTCGGGCTCTTGGCCCCACACCAGATGCCAGTGTGGGGGTTGTGGAAGGGTTGAAAATGAAGCAGGGGCATTTGGACTAGATTGGTCCCAGAAGAAGTAGAGAAAGGGAGAAACGGATGAATTCCCGCCATGTTCTGTCAGGGGTTGAGGGGGTGGGTATGAGAGTTCTTGGATTGATCTCTGTGGCTCACTTGGCTTGAGTGGCTGCTTGGTGGTCTTTGTGACAGGAATGCAGAGAGTTCTTAGATGAAAACCTGCTCCAATGTTCCCCATGGGGGTGGGGGTTTCTCAAAGAAGAAAAATAGTCCACGGTCTTAAGGCATTTATTGTTTTATTGTCATAGTGGAAAATAGATTAAAACTATACCTTAGTATTTTCAGGGCAGGCCTGACGTTAAATACCCTTGCAAGGAGGAGGGTCTGAGAAGGAATACTTAATTGACTATGCCCCTCAGGCCTTTGGGTACCTAATTAATATAGAGATCTTTATTGAGGTTCTATGGCCTGTAGTCATGTCCTTTACCTGTGTAGTGGCTAGTGGGTGCTATCATACATGATTGGAGTACACTACTCTATGGAGGTCTTTGGCTTCCTGTCAAAAGCCTGAATTAAGGGAGCTTGGCAAAAAGCATGTTGTCCCTTTGGATCTCCTGTGGTCTCCGGTGATTTCTAGCAGGTGGTCAACCAAAAACTGTGCTGTTCAATCACTGTCCTAGATCAACATATTAGCAATGATTAGTTGAGGACATGTCAGGAATCATAATGGGACAAGCTTATAACTGGCAGGTGATCATCCTGAAATGGATTGCCTTGGATTATTATATAATCTGCAACATGTGATGTCTTATTCAGCAAGGCTGTAAGGTATTTATTTTAGGAAAGATTTTTGCTATTAATATGCTTTTCCTATTATTATTAAACATATGTAACAATCACTAAGCAATAGCACACCCCTTTGGAGCAGATATCTGCAGATCCATGAAGATGTACTGTCTTGTAGTGATTATATAGACAAATAAATGACTTCTTAAGTCTTTATAATGATCCCATGACAATTCCTAAAATTATATTAATGATTATTAAGCTCTTTTATAGTGGGACTGCTATTAGGTCAATTTCTCATAGTCAAAACTACAATGAGAACTCTGCCAGTCTCCCAAGTGTCTTCAGCTAATTGCTCATAGATAGTAACCAGACTTTCTCCTACTCAGAGCACATTTCAAGATGTTTTAAAACAATTAAACAAATGTCATTAAAAGGGAACTAATGATTTCTTATAGGTACTAGTTCAGAAGATAAAATATTGCCTGGGTTTATCTATATAAAACTTCACTAATAACTTAGTTATAGTTTTAAACCTTCAGTGAATCTATGGAGCTAGACAGGTGATGGATGATTAGCCAGATAATTACTCCTAATGGATAAGCAAGTAAACATTCTCTGTTGTAAATTTCTATTTCAATTCATGATTTGATTTTTGGTGTGAACTTGTAATGAACTTTGTAACAGGTGATCATGTATTCTGAAAGATGTATAAATACTGAGGACAAAGAGATGAGAGTCAGATAGAATAGACAGATGAATAGATAGAACAGAGAGATAGAATAGATGGATAGAATAGATTTTTTCCCTTTCCCGAGATAGAGTAGAATTATTTCCTTTTCCCCACTTAAGACCTTTCTGCTTTTCCCTTTAGATAGCTTTCATCAGAAACTTTTTACACTTAGTAATAAACTATATAATAAATTCTCTGAGTGTCTTTTCTTCCTGAGACCTCAGACTAGCAGGCCAGCAGTCTCAGTTAGAGCTCAGCAGTTCCTGATGAGATAGAAAAATGCCACATTGCCTAATCTTCTGCTGTTAGGCTACAGGTGTTAATAACCTAAAGCCTGCAGTCTTTTACCTTCAGAAGAAGTTTTTAGGACATGTTAGAAGTTATCACCAGCATTTCAGTATAGGTCAGAGAGCCACAAAGCCCTGAGACCCTCAGATTTTAAAGCCATCACCAGAGTCCTACTCTGTGCCTCTGCCACTACCCTCTCCAGGCTGGGAGGCTCCCGGCAAAAACTAATATCTGATTTTTAAAAATTATGGTTATTTATTTTGTTTCTGGATCTACATATTCTATGTAGGACACACTTCTTTAGTTTACTTGAAAATATTTTTCTTTCTTATATTACTCTATATAGTTCTTACAAAATTTGCTTCTATATTTCATTCACAGATATTTTTCATACTTCCTTCAATTTTTATAATAAATTTCCTCAATTCTGGTTTGAAATTTCAGGTGTTCTTTAGTGGCTCAGTCTGTACCTTCATCAGTTTTGGTGCTGTAGTTCAGCTGTAATTGAGCTAGTTATGTTAGCAAACACACTCAAAAGGAATAGTCAGCAGGAAATAGGCAAACTCAGAAATGAAATCATCCAATCTGAAACAAAAAGAATGATACAAAGAATCAAAAAAGCAAGAACTGGTTCTTTGAGAAAAATCAACAAGATACGTAAACTAGAAATGAAATCAGAAATGAAAAATAAGACATAAAAACAAAAACTTGCGGAAATTAAAAAAATCATCAGATTTTACTACAAATGCATATTCTCAACTAAGCTAAAATATCTAGATGAAATGAATTATTTTCTAGAGAGATAGCACATATCAAAGTTAAATCAAGATCGAATAAACTATCTAAATAGTGCTACAACCTTATAGAAATAAAAGCAGTCAAAAAAGCAAAAAGCAACAAAACAAAACAAAAAACAAGCAAACAAACAAAAACCCAAGGCAAGATGGGTTTGATGGAGAATTCTACTAGATATTCAAAAAATGGCTACAACCAATACTCCTCAAACAATTCCACAATATAGAAACAGAAGAAATACTACCTAATTGATGCTATGCATCCACAGTTATTCTGATACTTAATCTAAGCAAAGACCCAAAAATGGCAGAACTTTATACCAATTTCACTTATGAATATTGGTGTAAATATACACTATAAAATGCTTACAAATGTAATCAAAGAACACGTCAAACCATCATTCACAAAGATCAAGTAGGCTTTACTCAGGGATGCAGGGATGATTCAATATGTGAAAATCCATCAACATAATCTACTATGTAAGCAAACTTAATGACAAAAATCACATGATCACCTCATTAGATGCTGAAAATGCCTTTCACAAAATCTAACACTTCTTCATATTAAAAGTCTTGGAGAGATGGCCATCAAGATAAACCACTAGCTAGAGATCCATCCCATCTGTAGATACCAACCCTGTCCCACACACACTATTGCTGATGCCAAGAAGTGCTTGTTGTCAGAACCTGGTATGGCTGTTTACTGAGTGGTTCTACCAGCACCTGACCAATACAGATGCAGATACTCACAATTATTATTGGAGTGAGTCAAGGAACCACAATAGAAGAACTAGCAGAAGGACTGAAAGAGCTGAAGGGAACTGCAACCCAATAGATAAAACAATATCAACTAACTGCACACTCAGAGCTCCCAGAGTGTAAACCACCAACCAAAGAGGGATGGAGGGATCTATAGCTCCAGATACATACTTAGTAGAGGATAGTCTTATGTGACATCAGTGGAAGTGGAGACCTTTGATCCTGTGGAAGCTTGATGCCCCATCCTTGGGAGATGCTAGAGTAGTAGTAAAGTAGGAGTGGGTGAATGAGTGAAGGAGCACCTGTATAGAGGCAAAGGGGATGGAGGATGGGAGGATAATATGGGGAATTTGTGGAGGGGTTACAAGAAAGTGGGATATGATTTAAAATGTAAATGTATAAAATGATAAATAACAAAAAAAAGCTTCCAAAGTAACTCACTTAGAATAAATTGGATATGGAAAGATTTACCTTTTTTATTTCACAAGCTATGAACTAGAACAAAGCAAAATCCCAAGGAAAATCTGAAGCTTGAAAGATTGGTCTCTGCCATAGGAATCTTAAAAGAGAGGATATTTGCCTAGTGGAACTATTGAAAATATTTTCTGTATCAGAGTTGAGTGGTGAGACTTTTGGTAATAAATAAGGTACTGGCTGGAGAAAGGCCTCAACATGCTTGTTGTGCAGTACAAGCATGTGGGTACTAGTTGCATCAGCCTAAATATATTCAATACCTTTTCATAAGATATATTTATTCATATCAAATATGAATGACCTGAACATGACAGTTATAGTGTACAGCTTTTAATATAGTAATTAGGGGAAAAATAGGACAGGGTTCTTCCACTTATCATGACTAGTCTCAATAGGGTGTGTATTTTGTGTCCACTCAATCCCTTTATATACAGGATAGGAGCTATATAGTATAACTTAGTAGATTCTCTTAGGTATATCAAAGACTATATGAAGTTGTTTATTAAGAAAGTTGATAATGAGAAAAAAACATGAAGTAAATACTAAACACCTAAGCGGACCTGAAAAAAAACATAAAGTTCAAGTTAGAATGAAAGCTAAGAATATGCTTAGAATTTGAACCAGATACACAAGGATGGGTAAAACCACAGTGAGTTGTAGATTGGGCTATCATGCTGATTAAAATTAAGAAAATCCTGGCCTGAGAGATGTCTCAGCAAATGGGTAAATAACCATGGCTGATACACGGAATCCATGTTAAAAAGATAAATTCACATCTGGTTACATGTGCTTATAACCTCAGCACTGGGAAGGAGGCGACAGGCAGAACCCTGGAACTCATTGGCTACCAATCATAATGTACTTGGTAAGTTTGAAGCCAATGAGAGATTCTATCTTAAAATAAAAAAGGTGGGTATGGAAATGTCTCTCAGCATTTATGCCTACGTAATGCTCTATTAAAAGACAAGGTTTGGGTTTCTGATACTCACATTCGAAATTTCAAGGGATCTGATGACCCCTCCATATCTCTATGGGTACTAACACAATGTTTATGAGTACTTGCAGATGGTTATTTAAATATACATACACACATGCACACATGCACACACAAACACATGAACAAATGTGAATATGCATCTACATACATATATGCCATCACACATACATGCTCATGTACGGAGATATAACTGATCAACAGTTTATAACAACTTCTGTTACAAAATATGTTATCGGAAACACGCATATCACAGTATAATAGCTGAACTAACTTATTCAAGAAAATTGAGACATCTTGTTATTTGTTAGAAATATCTAAATGCCTAAGACATTTTGAGAAATATCTAGAATATTTTGTAAGACCGAAAGAGTAAATACCATTAAGAAAATTACATTAAGAATATCCAGATTTAAAAGAATTTCTCTCAGTAGATGATGCCTTCTAAGATGCTAAGCATTGAATTATGAGCATAGTCCACGTTTTGCAGGTTGAAAAATGAAAAAAAAAATCCCAGAAAGAAGAAAGTATATATTGTTAGAATGAGTTAAATAAACTGTACAGAACTTACTGATGAACTTAATAGAGGGACTAAGATACTCAGGATCATAAGTAAAATTTTCACAAATCGGAACAAGGACATATCTGTTTGCATGAAAAAGGGAAGTACAATAATAATTCTGTATAATTTACCACTTGCCTTCCATAAAGTCACATAAGTACTTGACACTGTAGCACACACCTCTAATTTGAAAGGGTTGGAAAAAG
Source organism: Grammomys surdaster (assembly GCF_004785775.1). Lineage (NCBI taxonomy): Eukaryota > Metazoa > Chordata > Mammalia > Rodentia > Muridae > Grammomys > Grammomys surdaster. The sequence goes on from NW_021605506.1 coordinate 140,986, forward strand.
AATCATGAATTTAAGGCCAACCTGAGCTTCCCAGAAGGACCCTGCCACATAAAGTCAAAATGAGAATCAGCATTAACAAAAACAAATCCAGATAATTTGCAATGTAGGTCATTCTACAGTGGATGTTAGACATTTCCCCAAACTGTTGTGTAATGTTGAGCTTACAAACATTTCTCAAAAAGATTTTATAAAGAATCCTTAAAGTTGATGGTTCAGGTAATGCTACTTCTATATAAACATATTTATAAAATGAAAGTTTTTATTATTTATTCCAGTTCTTTACAGTTGCTATAAAATAACCTGACAAACAGCAACTTAGGAAAGAAAAATGTTAACTTAGCTTACACTTTCATGTTATAGACCTTTAGAAGAAAAAAGTCAAGGAAGTAGGAACATAAAACAGCTATCCATAAAACATATCCACAGCCAACAGCACAAAGTAAATGCATGTATGCTTATGCTACTTACCATACTCTATCCACTCTTGTTCCATTCAGGACCAAATTCAGGGAATGATATCACCCATAAGAGGATGAGTATGAATATATCAACTATTACCATCAAGCTGATCCTTCTTGTACATACAAGCTGTTCATTATGGGAGAAGCCATATAACTGACTGGATTCAGAATGAAAATCTTTTAGAATTAAAAAAAAATCTTCAATCAAGAAATGGTTTATTATTAAAGCATTTCCTATGGAAGCACAAGTTCCTGAGTTCAACCATAATCCACATAAAACATACAGGTAAAATGGATAAAAAAGGCAATTTCCGTGAAAGATCCTGTTTTGAAAACATAAGGTACATAGTGGCTGCAGAACAGTACTTAAGACTGTCCACTGACTTCCACAAACATGTATGTTTCCTGCCCACATCCCTTGAGCATAATAGTAGCTGTCTGGTCTTCTTTTTCTTCTCTGTTCCACTGATTGTAGTACTTTATTTTTTTTCTCCAGTCTGATTCAAAAGGTTCTTCATACTTTGAATATCACTGTCTTTGCAAGTACCCATCAAAAATTGATCACAGGAATGGGCATTGGGCCTTGACCACTCATTTACTTGCAGAAGAGCAAAGGTAAAAGGAGAAATGAATAAGAATGTCTCGTTCTTTTATTAATATTAACTCTGTAACATAATAGAATAAGTTCAATTCATGCATATGCTAATTGGTGCAGGCAAATTCAACATCTCTTACTTGGAGAAACTGGGTTACACAGAAAAGTTTATATTTCAGGAGTACTATAACAAATATACCACTTATATTATGTAGTCTCCCCATATAAGAGTTCATTATTAGGTAGACACCACAGGGCTCAGTGAATATTGCACTCTGAAATGTATGAGTGGTACTTGGAAGGAATTTCTAATCTGTCTTCTGGGAATATATGTATACTTAAAAGGATTTAAGAGTAGGAATTTTTCACTTAGGAAAGTCCCTTTAAACCATTCACCTATTAAGAAAATGGGAGAAATATTTCTGTACCAACTTCAGATATATTTGATGGTGTAATCTGCTACTAAAACACAGACATCATTAGGTATTACTGGTGCTTCAGGGAATAAATGCTCTTCTGCCCTCTGCAAATATTGAATTGTACAATGTTTCCTAGTCCCTGCTTCTCATATTCACATTTGAGAGAAAGGTCCTTTTACTGGATAATTGTATGGAGTTTGATGTGGTTGCCAAAAGTTTTCCAGCAACTCTAAGATTTTCAATATGACTTATCTGGAAGTAAACCAAGAAGGTACTTGCCCTCACACAATTATACTTAAGCAGATAAAGGAACCATTGAAATCCACAGAAATTGTATGATGATTCAATGTTTTTATTAGTGCATTATAAGTATGCTTTATAATGAATTCCATGATGATGATTTTTATATATGTATCTAGTGACTTTTGATCATATTCACTGTCTTACCCTCACAGCCCTTCCCACAACTGCTTATTCTTTTCTCTTTTCAAAGAGCCTCACCTTTATGTTCATGTCTTTTCTTCCAATGCAATGAAATTTAGTAAGCTTTCTTATAGGGACATAGGGAAGAGTTTGTTTATATCATGAGCACCTTACCGGTGGGTACAAAAGAAAGGAACTTATTTCTCCCTCCCAGAAATCACTAACTGTCTATAATCTCAGAGAGAAATAGAATCAAAGTTTAAATTTGAATATAATGTGTTACCCTAAAACCCATACTCATATCTCTAAGTTGCACCATCAAGAAAGAATATCAATAAGCACTGTAACATTATATATCTATATCTATATCTATATCTATATCTATATCTATATCTATATCTATCTATCTACATAAATTTTTAACAGGTTAGAGACTTTATACTGAAAATTTAATTCAGGGGCAACATGCTTCTCAGCATGTGGAATACTATATGTAGTATCACCCAGTAGTAAAAAAGTCATGGACTTTCCTAAGGTGTCAGTGAGAAGACCAACGAGTATAGTGGAACGAGCTATAAGAGACTGAACAAATAACAATTGTAGGAAATAAGTAGGTATGAGAGGGAAGGAGAGAGGCAAAAAAAAAAAGTTAAAAACCAACCAACCAACCAACCAACAAACAACCAAACAATAACAGGGGCATTATATTCTAACTTTGTTTTTTAAATTTTCTTCTCCAATTTTGTCATTGTTATCTTTATTCATCCCTGGCCTGATATATCTTAATACATAATATATATTAAATTATGGCCCTACAGTTAAAACATCATTTCAGACTTTCAGGGCAACTCATTTTTTTAATATTATTTTCTGTTAAGAAAATGTCTTCACTCCTATTTCTCTTATTCCATTCTTAACATGATTGTTTCTTACTTTGTCTCTCCATCAAATATGTATGTGATATTGTTGTGCTATTCTATAAAACATTATAACATAAAACAAAATTTTTACTATATATATATTTGAGAAATCACTCTGAATTCTGGAGACATGTTAGTTGTCAAATAAGTCATCAAATGCAGGTTACTTGCCTGGGTAAGGCATTGACTTGAACCCTAGCATCAAATAAATAAATCAATCAGTAAATCACTCAGACTCATAAACAAATGACATCACACAACTGTCCTACATTAAAATATAATTGCAAGAGGAAATGGTAAACATGTGCATCTGTGGTTGCAACTGTAGTTCTGTGGACTGTGAGAATGAATAATGTTACCTAGATATCTAACCATTAATATATTGTCAAGTGATCAGTTTAGTTGACTCTGTTGCTCTTCCTGAGAAGTTCTTATCCACTTTGGGATGTAATCCTTTCTCCTACTCTTCCATAAGAGTCCCCAAGCTCTGAGGGTGTTGCAATCCTGTAGGAAGAATAATAGTATCAACTAGCCAGACACTCCAGAACTCTCAGGGACTAAACCACTAACCAAAGAGTACACACAGAAGGATCCATGGCTCCATCTGCATATGTAGCAGAGCATGGCCTTGTCGGGCACCAATAAGAGGAGAGGCTTTTGGTACAGTGTAGGGGAATTCGAGAATGGGGACGCAGGAATGAGTGGGTGGGTAGGGGAACACACTCATAGAAGCGGGGGAGGGGGAATGGGATAAGGGGTTTCAGGGTGGGACTGGGGAAGGAGATAACATTTGAAATGTAAATAAAGAAAATATCCAATAAAAAAATGACAAAAAAATTCCCAAAACTCCATCGACTGATTAAATGTGGTATATGCCTCTGTCCGAGTCAGGTGGTGGGTGGAGCCTTTTAGACAGCCATTCTAGAATCCTGCCTTCAAGCATAACTGAGTATCCATAATAGTGTCGGGATTGGTGCTTTTGCTTGGGATGGGTCTCAAGTTGGGCTGATTTTTGGTTGGTTGTTCCCTCAGTCTCTACTCTATCTCTAATTCTTGCATTAACCTGGCGCTATGGGCTCTCAAATACTGAAAAAATAACCAGATAACATACAGGGGCTGTACCTAAGCCTCCCCACACATATGTAGCATATGTACAGCTTGGTCTTCATGTGGGTTCCAAACAACTACTGCAGGGGACTATCGCAAAAACTATTGCCTGTATGTTAGATATTTTCTTCTATATGGGCTGCCTTGTCTGGTCTCAGTGGGAGAGGAAGCACCAAGCCTTGTAGAGACTTGAAGTTCTGGGTTGGGAAGGATACACAAGGGATTCCCATCCACTCAGATAAGAAGATGGGGAATAAGGGACTGATTGTGGAAGGGGTCGACTTGGAGGGGGACAGTGAGCAGAATGTAAAGTGAATAAAAATAAATAAATAAATAAATATGCTGTCAACAAGATCTGTAAGTAAAGCTGCTAGCCCTACTACACACATAAAAAAGCAAAGCTTTTTTTTTTTGTGAGCGAAGGTATTTATTGATTGTATTTAAGAGTGTAGGGAGGGCTCCCTAGGCCCCTCCTGTTGTTATGGGGGGCTGGGAAGGACATTGTGTGGAACATGCTCAGTGTTGGGGACGAGGACTCTTCAGCAACTGAGGATCTCTCTTCTGCTCTCAGTATCCTTGCTGGGATGGGTGGTCCAGGGTTTCATACTTTTTGGAGGCCATGTAGGCCATGAGATCTATGACCCTGGTCCTGTAGCCGTATTCATTGTCATACAAGGAAATGAGCTTTACAAACTTGTCATTGAGAATAATGTTAGCCCTAGCATCAAAGATGGACGTGTGAGAGCTGCTGCTGAAGTCTCAGGAGACAACCTGGTCTTTAGCACAGGATGCCCATCAAAGTGCCCTCAGATGTCTGCTTCACCACCTTCTTGATATCATCATACTTGGCCGTTTTCTCCAGGTAGCATGTCAGATCCACAACAGACACATTGTGGGTAGAAAAACAGAAGGCCATCATTCAGCTCTGGGATGACCTTGCCCATAGCCTTGGCAGCACCAGTGGATACAGAGATGATGTTCTGGGCAGCCCCAAGGCCTTCACAACACAACTTTCCAGAGGAGCCATCCACAGTCTTCTGAGTGGCAGTGATGGCCTGTCATGGAGAAGCAGCAGCAGAGGCAGTCCGCGGAGGTGCGACTGCACAGGATGCCCACAGACCGCTGCTGAAGGGGAAGGGAGCCCTGTGGACAGCTGCAGTGGGAGAACAAGAGGCTTTTCCCACAGGCGAATTTCCCACTTATGCAAGAAAGTCCAAAGTTCCAGGAGACAAGTGGAATCGAAGAGATGAAAGTTTTATTTGTCATACTGTAAAAGTTGCATCTGAATGTGGATGCACCTTCTCCCCCCTCGCCCCCCCCTCCCGCAAATGCCAGGAGGAGCTCCCTTATATTGGGAAGTGGGAAAGAGGAGGAACTAGAAAGGGGAAAAACTTAGTTAGCTATGCCTCCTGGCCTTTAGATCGAGGCAGAGGTCTGTTAGTCACGCCCTCCACCTGTGCCTTACGTGAGTGACCATACAAGTAAAATGGAGATGAGACTGCATGTTAGGTCTCTGGATTCTGGGGGCATGGTCAAACACCCCAGGATATCTTCTACAGTCCAACAATTAAGAATCATTTCTTTATTCTAACCTGCCATGTTTGGTTCTACCCTAACCCCTAGGTCTAGGTGTCAGCATTATCTAGTCTCTGGTGTCTGGTTATCAGACAGTATCAGGCATGGGTTCTCTCTTATGGTGTAGACTTTAATTTAAAGTAAACATTGGTTTGCCACTCCTAAAAGTTCTATGCTACCATTGCCCTAGCAGGAAAGATTCTAGGTTGATGTTTCCATAGCTGGATTGGTATCCAGGTTTGTCTTTCCACAGCCTGCAGAATATCTTCTCACCAAGAGAACATAGCCCACCAATTATGTAGGGTTCATCTTGGCTCACACAGACTGAAGTGGCAAGCACAAGGCCTACACAGATCTGCACTCATGCCTCTGCATATATATATATATATGTTACATCTGTTAGATTGGTGTTTTTGTGGCTTCCTAAGAGACGGAATGGGTATATGTCTTACTGTTTTACCTCCTGTTGAAACTCTTTTCCTCTACTGTATTGCCTCCTCCAGCCTTAATATGATGGCTTTTGCCCTGTCTTCTTGTATCTTGTTTTGTCCTTTTTGGCTATCATCTCTTGGCGACTTGCTTTATCTGAAGAAGAAATAGACTGGGAGTTGATCTGGGGGAAAGAAGAGGTAGTGGGAAGCTGATAAAAGTGAAGGGAGTGAAAACTTTGGTTGGGGTGTATTTTATGGGAGAGGAATCTACTTTCATTTAAAAAATTAAAGGAATTTATGGCCCTTTGTGGCTCAGAGATCCCTCCACATCATACATGATTAACTAATGACATAGAACAGCCCAGGAAGCAGTCATGTAAAAGTTCCCTGTCTGTAAAAGTTAAAGATAAAGGCCCCAAAGGGTAAAGGTAATTCAGTTACTAACTGCTAGGCATAGAGATGCACAAATGAGAATCTGAATTTATATTATCAGCATCCCAGTGTCTATTATCTCAAGACTAGGAAAGAAGAGATAAAGGGACATTTGCAAATCTCTCTAAAGGAAACTGATCAGCTCCTGGTTCAGTAGAGGACTCAGTAGAAGACCACATTGAAATTCTATGTCAAAAACTATGTTCATTAATTAATTGAGAAAGACAATGTTTACCTCTAGTCTCTACTCATATGTATACACACATGCACATACATCAATAATGCACACAATTAAAACCACAGAACATAATTACATCTAAATAGTTACTTTAATCTCTACTCTTTTTATAATATAAATGTAGATTTGGAACCCATTTAGATGAATGCTGTATTATCCAAAAACCTCAAATCAGTTATCAAAAAAATTAATGTTTTTTTATTAATTCTCTGAGAATACTGTACTGTGTTTTTATCACATCCCCCTCCTCCCCTAGCTCCCGACAGCTCTATCTGCCACTTTTCTACACACATGTACTTAACCCTCTCCCTCCCTGTCTCTATCTCATTCTTCCCTCTCTCTCTCTCTCCCTCCCTCCCTCCTTTCCTCTCTCTGGCTCTCCTTCCCCAAACTCATCAAATCCAGTTTATTTGAGTGCACTATTTACTTAGGGTTTCAGGCTGCTCTGGTTTATTTTCATAATTAAAAAAGAAAAAACTGCCTTTTCCTCCCCAGCAGCTATCAATGTTAATAGTTCTTCTGCTAGGGGTATGAATTTTTGTTACCTTTCTGACTTCTAAGCTCCGAGCAGTGATTTAGACTACACTGAATATGTGTGACTCTTGTCTGAATAGTGACAGTCATAGTGTGTTCATAGATAAAACTACTCTGATGTGTCCAGAAAACACTGTTTTCTTTAAGTCATGCTACATCTCTGGATCCTACAAGCCTTCTATCTCCTTTTCCATAAAACTCTGGAACCTTGAGTAAGGAGATGAGATATAGATATCTGACTTAGGCTGAAGACTCTGTAATCTCATGTTCCTTGAATAATGATTGTTTGTAGATCTTTGTGTTAATTGTCATCTACTGCATGAAGAAGTTGCTATGATGAAGGCAAAAATTGAGCTGATCTATGGGCATTCCAATGAGTCATTAAGAGTCATTTTAATGCCATGGTAAAATATTATATATATATATATATATATATATATATATATATATATATATTTGAATAATAGCACAAAAATCCCTTGAGGGTGGAGTAACAAGTGGATTTGAGAAGGCCAGTATACATCTCGAGAACCAAACCTGAGTGTTCTGTAACAGCAACAAACCCTTTTAATTGCTGCACTATCACTGCAGCCGCTGATGTATTTCATTCATAGCACAATGCATCATACATCAGGGTATGAATGTATATATATATTCTCTCTCTCTCTCTCTCTCTCTCTCTCTCTCTCTCTCTGTGTGTGTGTGTGTGTGTGTGTGTATCCACTCAACTGTTGCCATTTGATTTCTTTCAACTTTTAATTATTATAAAGAGTTTACACTTGTATTTTTAGCATGAATTGAAAATTCTTTAGGTTATAGACAATCCATATGTTTTAAAAATACGTACAGGACAAAATATAGCTCATATGGGTTGATGAGATTTCTCAATATAAGAGCACTTGCCCCAAAACCTTATGACATGAGCTCAATACCCATGATCCACATGGTGAAAGAAAGAATTGAAAGATGATTGATTACCTCAACATGGATATCATGGTATGTGTGCATCTGTACACATGTCTGTGAATTCAAAAACACACACTACATACCACTTTGCCAGACCACACAGATGTAATAAATTTTAAAATATGAACTATCAAAATATAGCTCATGTTTGAACTTGAGGATGTCTCAGTGGGACAGTATTTGTCTAGGATTCTGAATACTCTACATTGAACCCCCTACTTTCCATAAAGTCAGTGGCATAGCTACAATTACAACTTTACCACTTGGTTAGAAGGGACAGAAGGAGGAGAATTTTAAGGTCACCTTTCTTTATTCAAGGCAATTAAGAACTGATTGAGTTTCCAAACTACGTCTCAATAGTATGCTATGCTTCAGAATAGAGCATACTGAAATGCTCACTAAAAAGCTAACTTATATAAACATTCAAAGATTTTGATATCACAGCTTAATATACTTATTTGCTTGTTAGATATATTTTAATTTTATAAATATGCATTATAAATATATGCATTAATAAATGTTAAATTGTGGAATAGCAAATAGCACAGCAGGTTAAATTTTTTTTCAAGTGATCCTTTTGACCTGAGTTTGATGCCTAGTACCCATAGATCAAGCAAAACATGGACTCCTAATATTTGTCTTCATGCCTCCACATACATGTTGCAACACACACACACACACACACACACACACACATATATATATATATATATATATATATATATATATATCCACACTCCCAATACATTGTACACAAACACATGGACAGTGTGCTTCTGTGATATAATTTTTACTTATTCACTTTACATACTGTTCACTACCCCCTCCTGGTCAACCTCTTATACAATATTTTCCCTTTCCCCTCACCTCCTTTTCTCTGAATGGGTCGGGGCTATCCTGGGTATTTTCCTACCCTGGTACTTCAATTCACTGGAAGGCTAGGCATGCCCTCATCCTCTGAAGGCAGACAAGGCAGCTAAGCTAGAAGAACATATCCCATGCACAAGCAATGGCTTTGGGATAGCCCCTACTCCAGTTGTTTGAGATCCCCATAAAGACCAAGCTACACATCTTTTACATATGTGTGAGAACACCTTAGTCCAGCCCCTGTATGTTCTTTGGTTGGTGGTTTCCTATCTGAGAGACCAAGAGTCTAGGATAGTTGTTTTGTTTTGTTTGGTTTGGTTAGGTTTGGTTTGGTTTGGTTTGGTTTTTTGGCTTTCTGTAGAGTTCCTATCACTTTAGTGATTGCAATCCTTTTTCTTATTCTTCTATAAGATTCCTCAAGCTCTATCCATCTACTGTTTGCCTGAAGGTGCCTGCGTCTCTCTGAGTTTTCTGGTATGTAAGTTCGGCTGTTTACTGGATGGCCATTCCCTTACTCTTTGCTCCATCCCAAATCCCAGCATTTCTTGTGAACATGATAACTTTTGTATCAAAAGTTTTGTGGGCAGATTAGTGTCCTTATTGCTTCTACTGGTTTTCTGCCTGGCCACAGGAGGCAGCCCACCCAAGGATCTACATTCCCAATTTTGTTAGTCACAGCTAAGGGAACCTCCATTGATTCTTGGCAACCTCCTCTAACACAGGTCTCTATGTCTTCCTGGAGATGGCCCCTACATCCATAACTTGAAGATTTTCAGTCACTCTCTTGTCCCACCCCCCTATACCTCTTTTCACCTGACATTGAACACCCCACTTATCTCCCAATCACCTCTTCTTTACAATTTTGTTCTTCCATCTACCTCCCCAAACAATTCCATTCCCCCTTTTAAGTGAGAATCAGGCAACCTTGTTTATACCCTTCTTCCTGTCCAGCTTCCTTGGGTCTATGGAGTGTAGCATGAGCGTCCTGTATTTTATGGATAACATTGACTTATAAGTGAATATATGCTGTGCAAGTCCTTTTACAACTTGGATATGCACTCAAGATGATATTCTCAAGTTTCACTGATTTGCCTACAAAATTCATGATCTCCTTATCTTTAATAGCTGAATAGTATTCTACTGTGTAGATACCCTACATTTTCTTTATCCATTTTTTAGTTGAGGGACATATACATTGTTTCTAATTTCTGACTGTAATGAATAAACCTGCTATGAACATGATTGAGCAAGTGTCTTTGCTGGATGTTGAAGCATCTTTTAGGTATATACTCAGGAGTGGTGTAGATGGGTATTGACTTAGAACTATTCTCAGTTTTCTAAGAAACTGCCAAATTGATTTCCAAAGTGGTTGCCAAGTTTGACTATGTATCAACAATGGAGAAGTGTTTCCCTTGCTTCATATCCTTGCAAGTATATGATATCATTTTAGCTTTTGATCTTCGTCATTCTGATCATTGTAAGATGGAATCTTAGAGTTGCTTTGTTTTGCATTTTCCTGATGTTTAAGGACTTAGAACATTTCTTTAAGTTCTTCTCTACCATTTGAGATATCTCTTGACAATTCTCTGTTTATCTCTGTGTACCATTTTTTAATTGTGTTATTTGGAGTTTGGGTGCTTAATGTCTTGAGTTCTTTATACATTTTATATATTAAACCTCTGTCAGATGGAGGGTTGATAAAAATCCTTTCCTAATCTATAGGCTACAGTTTTGTCCTATTGACAGTGTCCTTTGCCTTACAGAAGCTTTCCTTCTGTAGGTTATGTTAGGTTCCATTTATCAATTGTTGATATTAGAGTTTCAACCATTTTCAAGCACATACAAATATATTATTACAAAATTAAATTAAGAATTAGAAAAAATAAGATGTTCAACAAGCATCTAGTTTAATTTTTTATTAATTTGAAATTACATGGAAATAATAGAGAACCATATCATATTTTAACAGGTTATCTCATCAGTGACTTGCATAAAATAGAGAGGAAATAATTTCATTCTAAGCTACTGTTTTTGACCTTTCCAAAAGAGTTGGCTTTTAATCAGAAATCTGTGTTTCATTTTGAAGAAAAAGTATTGCAGATACACTCAGCTATTTCCATATAAATGAACTACTTTCCATATGCTAAGATTAATAATGAGCAAAATTGCTTTCCCACAAGTGAAAGGAGGAATCCATACCAAGGACCTTTGACAATGTGTTGTAAGGGTCTATGAATCTAATGACTGCAATAAATATTGCCTGTGATTAGCCTCATATGAAAATTCCTCTTGAATTTTAGAGGATACGGGTAGAAATATATCCACTAGGAAAGTCACTGATCTAATGAAGAAAAGTAGACGTTGGGGTAGAATATGTTCCTTATAAATTAAAAATGGAAAATAAAAGAAAGCATATATCTTATAAATTTGCATATATAGAAATATGACTCAAATGTGCATCTCTTATTCATTATCTATATTTACATAAGAAACATGTTCGTAATCCTTTGTTTTATTTATTTGTGTATAATGTGTGTGTGTGTGTGTGTGTACGTGTGTGTTTGTGTATGTGTGTATATGCATTTGGGTATCTTTCTGCATGTGAGTATGGGTACTTGTGTGCTGTGTCACAGGACAAACTCAAAAATCAGCCCTCATCTTACAATTTTCTTAAGACAATGTCTTTGTTGATTTTCTGATGCCTATGACAAACTTACTGGCCTACAAAATTCCAGGAATTTTTCTGCTTCTATCTCCCAACACCCTGCAAAAGCACTAGAAGTGAAGATTGAAGACTATGTTATCCGTCTATTAGGCTTAGCTTCCTGATCCTAAAAATACATTTTGTAAAAGAGTAAGTTTCAATCGTGTAAGACCCAGTGTTGTATAAAATAATATAATATATATGTATATATATATATATATATATATATATATGATAGAATATATTATAAATGCATATGATACATAAAGTGTAATGTATATTAAGGATTTTGAGTATGTGTGTATGTGTGTATGCACACACATGCAGGTGCATGCAAACATGAGCATTTATATGAGAAGTCCTGTGGAGACCAGAAGAAGGCATAGGATTCCCTAGAGCAAGAGATGGGGATGCAAGGAACTGAAATTGGGTTCTTTGACAGCAGTATTTTATCTTGTGAGCCATGATGAAATATATCATTGCCCTCTAATGATGGTGGATGTAATGGTGATAATTTTTTTAAAACATTCATCTTTATTATTTTGTTGCACTTCCTTTCTTATCCAGATCCTCTCCTTTTCAGTTTTTCATTAGAAATAGCAGGCTTCTAAGAGATAACAAAATCATATCAAAATAAAATATAAATACTAAGTAAAATAAAAACAATTCAAGACTACGGAAATGCCTAGAAAGGTAAGTAACACAAGTGGTTCAATTCCAGAAATTCACACTGAAAAAGGAGAGAAATGACTTCCAAGATTAATTCTCTGCCTTTCATACCTGAAGATCTCCCTCACCAACATACATATACACAACAAATATTTAATACACATACAAAATTCAGTGGAATTTTATAGTTATCATACATTTTATCCTCTATTGTTTTAGGAATAAACTTTAGATGGTTAAGTCAGGTAATTATTTTATGATTTATTTATTTTATATATATGAGTACACTGTCACTCTCTTCAGACATACCAGAAGAGGTCACCAAATCCCATTAAAGATGCTTGGGAGCCACCATGTGGTTGCTGGAATTGAACTCAGGACCTCTCGGAGAAGAGTCAGTGCTCTTAACCACTGAGTCATCTCTCCATCCCCTTAGTCAGATAATCTTAAAGATCTTTATTACTGGAAATTCATAGCATTGCAGACTTGAAATTTAGATTATAGTGGTTACAAATTTCTGCATATTGTGATTTATAAGTCTTAATGATGAATTTCATTGTTAGATAAGTGTCCTCAAGGATGCTGGCTGTAGATACAGTGATTACTTAGAAAATGCTGGGATTAAAATAAAACCTTGTAAATATTTTTTCCATAAGCAGAATAAAGATGGAAATTTATCAGGTGCTACCCTCCTTTTTATCAGTTCAAAGGAAAGGTCCCTGACACTTAGCCATCCATAAAGCCAATCCATAAAGGCTGCATTGAGTTTTATGATATCATTCTATAAAAATATAAGCAGGTAAGCAAAAGAAATACGCAATTAATAAAATATAAGTTTACTAAGATATTCATATGACTTTCTTTCCTGTGTTTTCTCTACAGCTAGTGTTTAAACTGACTAGACAGAACAAAAGAGAAAAGGTAAGTTTACTACTTGATATTTATCATGGTTGTTGTCTAGTTTAGTTCCATAAGTTGCCTAATTCATTATGAGAAACAGTTTTTAGAACTAATTGAATCTTTCTCTATATATCCTGGGTAGTGATTTTCAAAGGAAGGAGACAGAAGACTATTCCAGCAAGATGAATCTTCACATCTCTTTGGGGATCTAAAATCCTTAAAGAGGATGATCTTCCTGAATCAGCTGAGATAAGACATAGCAAAGACTATTCCTGTGTGTTCACAAGGTGAGTGGCTATATGTAGTCCATGGGAGAAACCTGAAAGATAATACTTCCCAGACACACAGGAAAATCTAGTTGCCTCTTGCAAATAATCAATACAATACACTCTCTCATCTATTTGTTTTTTCTCTTCTCTTCTCTCTCTCTCTCTCTCTCTCTCTCTCTCTCTCTCTCTCTCTCTCT
>NW_021605506.1:154702-204149 GCF_004785775.1 Grammomys surdaster
TCTCTCTCTCTCTCTCTCTCTCTCTCTCTCTCTCTCTCTCTCTCTCTCTTTCCTTTTCTTTCTACCCCTCCTTCTTCATACTTCTTCCTCCCTTCCTGATTCACAGAGAGTCTTATATAGCCCAACTTGCCTTGAATTTGTGTAGAAGAAACAATAACCTTGAAATTCCTTTCATACTGCATCTACTTTTGAAATGTTAGGATTACAAGTTAGAGCTACTATGGATGGTTTATATAGGGCTAGGACCAATTCCAGGGTATTGCTTATGCTAGAGAAATTCTCTACCTTTTACACAGAAGCTAAGTTGCATCCTCAACCCAAGCTTTATAATATAAACGTCTCTTTCTACCACAGATTTTATCTGGATTAAGTACTTTTTTACTTTTTCAGTGAAAATGAATCCTTTTGCTACAGATATTTGATCTGTGGTACATAATTTTTACTGCCTGTTATAAAATGTCAGCACGTATATGAAAGGGAGGGTATGCTTATATGGTGGTACAACTGCAGACAAGAATACAAATTCTAAAGCTCCCTTGCCAGATATACTAAGGAAGTTTCCTTCTTGTGAAGGGATACATTTCTTTACATGCGATATATATGATAGTCAACATTCCAACTGACTCTAATAATTAGTGAAGGCAAATTAAATATAATTACCAATTGCTGGAAGAAAATGATTTTAGTTCAATCTGCTTTTCTCACTTTCTCTTCTAGTTATAAAAGTAATTGAAAAATAATTACCTTATAATGGTTTTATATTTTCACCGAAGGAGTCAAATTTAGTATTTACTGTTTTTTATATTCTACAACTAGGATTTATCCATTAAAACTGAACAAATGTGGTGTGCACAGAGAGTGTAATGGAATAAGGAAATCTACATTAGACTTGTTATTTAATAATTTTTATGATAATTATTTCTGTTTGTTTTAAGATAAATTTGAATAATTCAAAATGAAAGAATTTTGGATAGTTGCATTAGGAGAAAGAAATCCTCTGTTAAAATAATTCTTTACATTTGCTATTTAACCAATTCTCTGCAATTAGACATCTCTCAGCCAGAAATCTTATTTACTCTGACCCTGGACTTCCAAAATGTTGTGATATTAGAGGACACTGAAGTGTAATAAATTCACAATACAGTAAAAAAAAATTTTACTCAGTAAAATGCTTTGCTTGTTAGCATGAGGACCAGAGTTTCACATTCATTGCTCATTGTATGAAGTCATCATGTTTACCTTCCTCTGTAACCCTAGCCCTGGGTGAAAAAGACAATCACTTGGCTCTCTGGCCAACAAGACTGAGGATTTCCAGGCCAATAAGAGACACTCTCTCAGCTGTGAAAAACAAAAATACATGATGCTTCAGAAATAACACATTAGCTTGGCTTTGGACTTCATACCTATAATTATTCATATAGGTACTAACCCATTTGTATAGACATAACACACACCACATACACACCAGACACACACACACACACCACACATACACACACACACACATTCACACCACACACACACAAACACACACACACACACACACACACACACCATAATACACACACACACACTCGCACACGAGAGCAAGGTGGGGGTTCTTAGGGTTGTGAGTTCCTCGTCCACTCCACCATAGGGCTCAGCTGCTTGGCAAAGCAGATATGGGAAGTTGACTCTGCTTAACCCACACCTTATCGTGGTGGGTACTGGGCCATAGAAAAGGCCCAGGACATCACTCAAGGAGGTAAAAAGCCCAGTCTGAGGCACAGGCATGGGAACAAGAGAGCTGGAGCAGGCTTGGGGTTCTCAATATCTGTGATAAGGGCATGAGGCATGGGGTTCCCAAGCTCTTGAACACTCAGGTACTGCTGAAAGTTGTGGAAGAGCTGAGAATGGAATCTGGGCCGAGTGTTCGACCTAGCCTTGGTCAAGGGAAAAGGGAGGAGCTCTGGCTGGTCTCAGGGGTATAGTCCTTGGCCTTATGGTGGCAGGCTTGGGCTTGGTGGCAGTCATGGTTGGGAGCTCAGAGAAGCCTTCTATGGGAGACTAGACATTGCTCTATAAGCAAAGGCCTTCTCCATGGCTCCCAATTATGATCCTAAAGAACAGAAGTAGTCCATGTTTTTAAGGCATTTATTATCGTGGCAGAAAGTTGATGTGTAAAACAGTACCTCACTTCTCAGTGTGGCCCTGAGCTTAAGTACTTTTTGCAGGGATGAATGTCTGGGAAGAAAAGCTTATTGGCTAAGCCCTCCGGGCCTCTAGGAATCTCATTAGAATGGTGATCTCTGTCTTGAGCCTATGTTACCACAGGTCAGGTCTTTTACCTTATATACATGTCATCTACATGTAGAGGGCTTCAGGTGTTGCTCTTGTATATCTGATGGCCACACATCTACGGTGGTCTGCAGATAGTGACAGGAGCCTGATGTTGGGGAGCAGGCAAAGCTCCTACTATCCCTTCATGGTCTCTGGGGCTTCTAGCCTTAGTTCAACCAGGAACCAGGCTGTCTTTCATGGTTCCACAAGAGAAGGGGAGGAGGATCTGCAGCATAATGATATTCTTCAGAACTCAGAACACAGCTACTTATACTCTTAAGATATCTGCAGCAAGACATTTAAGTAGAGAGCTAGAACAGAAACCATTCTTCAAGATGTTATGATACTGCTCTGACTGACTCTTTGAGGCTCACTGAAGAAGGAACACCTAGGAAGGCATAACAAGGAACATCTAGATTAGATCCCTTTCCCCCATTTACCTTCCTGTTCTTCAAGGAAAGCACAGCTACATTGAACTAGCTTTGGGCAGCCTCTTCAAGCTTCATTGTCAGGCCCCTGTCTGCCAGCCTCTATTGTAAGGCCTACAAACAAGTAACCTCTCATCTGCTACACCAAGAACATCCAATCTAGAGTTGCCCACCTGAGGTACGCTGCATGAGAAACATCAAATTTAGGCTTGCTTTCCTGAGACCTGTTACACCAGAAATACGTAAGTACAACCAGGTGGCTAAAGGCCAGCATATGAACACAAACACCAAGAGGTAGAGCAATGTATCACCTTTGATGCAATGTTATCCTACAAAAACAAGATGCGGATATCCTACTCCAAATAACATACAAGAAAATGACCCTAAATCCAACCTTATAAAGATGATAGATGCCTTTAAAGAGGAAATAAATATACCCCTCAAGGAAATACAAGGAAATACAATCAATCTGTTAAAGGTCTTTAAAGAGGAAACTACTAAATCCCTTAAAGATATATAGGAAAGCACAAAGAGGTGAATAAAATGAATAAAACAGTTAATGACATGAAAATAGAAATAGAAACAATAAAGTAAACTTAATCTGAGGAAATCCTAGAAATAGAAAACCTAGAGAAGAAAACAGGAATAACTGACACAAGTATCACAAACAGATTACAAGAGATGGAAGAAAGAATCTCAGGAGTAGAAGATATAATAGAAAACGATGATACATTGGTCAAAGAAAATGTTAAATGAAAAAAATTCCTGACATAATACATCCAGGAAATCTGCAAAACAATGAAAAGACTTAACCTAAGAATAATAGGAATAGAAGGTGAAATGTACCAGTTCCAAGGGCCAGAAAATATTTTAAACAAAACTCCCTCAAAATAAAGAAAGACAGTCCTATAAGCATACAAGAAGCCTACAAAACACCAATAAGATTGAGCTCCTTTAAAAATTCCTCCCACTATATAGTCAAATATTGAATCTACAAGAAAAAAAATATTAAAAGCTACAAGGAAAAAATACCAAGTAACATATAAAGACAGATCAGAGTTACATCAGACTTCTCAAAAAGAGTATAAAAGCTAAAAGGTCCTGGACAAATGTCTATATGTCCTTGAAGAAATTACAGATACCAATATAGACTAATACACTAGCAAAACCCTCAAACTTCATTTGTGGAGAAAATGAGATTTTCCAAAACAAAACAAAATTTAAACAATATTTATCCAAAGATGTAGCACTGAAGCAAATACTTGAGGAATAACTCAAAACCTAACTACAGAGAAAAAAAAATGCAGCAAAGAAAAAATTCTACAGCACTGGAAAGAAAGTAAGGAAAAAATTTACAAATACACATAGAAACACACACACATATATATATATATACAAACAACATCAACTTCAAAATAACAGGAATTAACAATCATTGATAATATCTCTCAACATTAATGTATTAAATTACACAATAAAAGACAAAGGCTAATACAATAGATGTGAAAAAGGATATATTATGTTGTTATACACAAAAAACACACCTCAGCAACATAGAAAATACTTCAGAAAAAAGGCAGGGAAAATGTTTTCCATGCAATGGGACTCAAGAAGAAACCTGGAGTAGTAATTCTAATATCTAGTGAAATAGGCTTTCAGCAAAAAATTAACCAGAAAGATGAGGAAAGTACTATATATATGAAAGGAAAAAATTTACCAAGATGACAACTCAGTTTTGAACAATTATCTCCAACTAAAAGGGCATCCACATTCATAAAGGAAATATTACTAATGTACTATAACCTATGAGAAAGCAAAAGCAGTCATTAAAAGTCTCCCAACCAAAAAAGCCCAGGGCCATATGGCTTTTGAAATAATTCTATTAGAGTTTCGCAGAAGAAGTAATGCTAATACTCTTCAAATTGTTCCAAAAATAGAAACAGAAGGGACATTTTGAATCTCATTCAATGAGGCTATGTACATGGTGATACCTAAAGCGCACAAAGATGCAACAAATAAAAAATAGACTTCAGGCCAATTTCTCCTATGAACATTGATGTAAAAGTTCTTAATAAAATACTTAAAAATTGAATCCAAGAAAACATAAAAAATATCATTCACAGTGATCAATTAGGCTTCATCCCATGGATTCAGGTATGGTTCAACATAAAAAAACCCATCAATGTAATCCACAGTATGAAAAAATAAACTGAAAAAAAATCACATGATCATTTTACTAAATGCTGAAAAAATCCTTTGACAAAATCCAATACATATTTGTGTTAAGAATTTTGTAGTGATGGATCATGATTACAATATGCATAACTAAACATAAAAAGAACAATATACAGCAAGCCAATAACCAACATTAAATTAAATGGAGAGAAAATTAATGCAATTTTACTAAAATCAGTGGCATGACAATGTTGCTCATTCTCTCCCTATACACCAAACATAGTACTTGATGCTTTAACTAGAGCAAAAAGGCAACTTAAGGAGATCAAGGGGATACAAATTTGAGAGGAAGAAATCAAAGTATTGCTATTCACAGGTGGTATGATAGTATACATAAGTGACCCCCAAAATTGTACAAGTGCACTGACACCTCTAATGTTAGTTTACCTCTAGTGAAGTGGCTAGATACAAAATCAACTAAAAAATCAGTAGCCCTCCTTTACCGAACTAATACATAGTGTTCGAAAAAAATTAGGGAAACAAACTCTTTACAATATACAAAAATAATATAAACTATTTTGTTGTAATTCTATTCAAGCAAGTGAAAGACCAGTATGATAAAATATGAAGTCCCTGAATAATAAATTTTAGGAAAATATCAGAAGATGTAAAGACCCCCCCGCAAATAAATCAGTTGGTTAACACAGTAAAAATATCCATCTTAACAAAAGCAATCTAGTACTCAATGCAGTTCCCATAAAATTTCCAATGAAATTTTTTATAGATCTGCAAACAGAAATACTCAACTTCATTTGAAAAAATAAATACCTAAGATAGCTAAAATCATTCTTTACACTAAAAGAATTTCTAGACGT
The DNA here is from genome assembly GCF_004785775.1 of Grammomys surdaster. NCBI lineage: Eukaryota > Metazoa > Chordata > Mammalia > Rodentia > Muridae > Grammomys > Grammomys surdaster. The sequence goes on from NW_021605506.1 coordinate 160,500, forward strand.
ATTAACATCCCTTATTTAAAACTATACTACAGAGCAATAATATTAAAATCTATATGGTATTGGCATTGCAACACCCAGGAGAATCAATGACCCAGAAATAAACCCACATACCTATGGTCACTTGATAATTGAGAAAAAAAGCTAAAAACAACAATGGAAAAGTAAAAGCATCTTCAACAAACATTGCTGATTCAACTGGATGTCTGCATATAGAAGAATGCAAAGAGACACACATCTATAACCCTGTACAAAACTCTTGTTAATATGAATCAAAGATTCAACACAAAACCAAACAAACTTAATCTAATAGAAGATAAATGTGGAAACTGCCTTGTACTTTTTGGCAACAAATTCCTAAACAGAGTACAAATACCTCAGACACTAAGATAAACAATTAATAAATGAGATGCCATGGAACTGAAAAGCTTTTGAAAGGATAAGAACACCATCAATAGAACGAAAGGGCAGGCTATAGATGGAAGTAATGATCTTCACCATTCAATATCTGACAGAGAACTAATATCCATAATATATAAAGGACTCATGCAATTAGAGATCAACAAACAAATGACTCAGTTAAAAAGTGAGATAGATACATGAACAGAAAATTCTCAACAGAGGACTATGTAACATCTTAGAATTACTTAAATGTTGAACATCCTTAATCTTCAGGGAAATGAAAATCAAAATGATTCTGAGATTCTATCTTTTACCCATCAGAATAGGTAACAGAACCTATAGGAGAGGATGTGGAAAAGGGGCAACACTCCTCCATTTCTGGTGGGAGTGTAAATATTTACAAACACTTAGAAACAGAATTTGGAAGTTTCTCAAAAAATCTGGAATTGTTCTACCACAAAACCCAGCTATATCACTCCTGGACTTTTTTCCAAAAGATACTTCACTATACTACAGGGACAATTGCTTGAATATGTTCATGGCAGCTTTATCCATAATAGCCAGAACCTGGGAACAACATAGATCTCCCTCAAATGAAGAATGCATTAATAAAATGTCATAAATTTACACAATGAAATACTATTCATTTATTAAAAACAATGAATGAAATCATAAAAATTTCAGGCAAATGAATGGAAATTGTGAATATAATCCCCAGTGAGGTAATGCAGATACAGAAAGACAATTATAGTATATAATGACTTGTAATTAGACATTAATCATAAAATACATGATAACCATGCTATGATTCATAGAACTTCTACCCTTCAAAAATAACTGAACATTTAAGAGGGCTCAGGGAAGGATATGTGCATTTTACACAGGAGGTGTAAAATAGTCATTGATGGATACAGAGAGGGAACAGTAAAGGTGGGAGAATGATGAGGGTATGGGTATTCTGATCAGGTGTTTGAGCAGGGGGGACTGGAGAGGGAAAGATATATGAATAGAAATTTGTTGTTGGTACCTCTGGGATTAGCTGAAGACCTAGATTAGACTACTAATCCAGTGGTAGGATAAGAGAGGATATAGGAAACCTATTTGTGTGATCCTATCTGAGATTCCTATTATTTGGGGTTATTCCTGTATCCAAGAATGACTTCCCGTGGAAGGAGAGGAATATAAACTCACTCACAATACCTTCAAACTCAAATTTGTCCTGCCAACTATATATTTAGAAATAAAGTTGGTGCAGAGACTGAGGGAATCTCCTACCAATGACTGGCTCAACTTGAGACCCCTCTCATGGGAGAGAGCCAACCCCTGACACTGGTAGTGATACTCTTCTATACTTGTAGGCAGGAGTCTAGCATGAGGGTCTCCTGAGAGGCTTCATCCATCAGAAGATGGAAACAAATGCAGAGGGCCATAGCCAAACATGTGGGGAGGGGGGATGGCTAGCAGACTCATGTGGAAGAGGGCAGGAGAGGATTGAGAAAGCTGAAGAGATCAAGGACACAACACATACAAAGCCAACTAACCTGGTTCCATGGTGCATAGACTCATAGAGAGTAAACCATCTGGGTAGAGCGCATGAAGAAGCTCTACCCAGGCCCTACACCAATTTATAGCAGATGTGCAGCTTGGTCTTTGTTTGGGTGCCATAAAACTTGGCAAAAGGGCTGTCTCTGACTCTGTTGCCTTCCACTCGATCCCCTTCCCCTACCTGGACTGCTTATTAGAAGAGGGTGTGGTTAGTCTTGCTGATGTACTAGATGTCTCAGGGTGGGGAGGCACAGAAGTGGGACTTCTTGTTCTCTGAACAGGTGAGTGTGAAATCGGAAAAGAAATTTGTAAGTGTGGAATTGGGACGAGAAGAGGGAATGGGGACTGATAATTAGAAGAATTATGAATAAAATTTTTAAAAAATTTTTGTTTAAAAAAATACAAAAGATGCTGTGATATTGTGGATAGCCCGGGCCTTGTATTTTGGTACTAATTCCCCTTTCATGTGAAGGGCTGCAGAGGAGGTGTGAATCATTTCACAGGTGACTTCTAGTGAACCTTTCACCCATCTTAATTTGTAAAATAATAGCTGGAGTCAGTGATTGGGCAGAGAAAGTCGAGGTGGAGAAATGAAGGCTGGGGAGAGAAGAGAGAGAAAGAGGACTACTGGAGGAGAACTGGAGGAAGACAATGGAGGAAGACAATGATGTTCAATGTTTCCATGAAGAGATGATAATTTTGCATGGGTACTTGTATGTGGTGTGTTCATGAGTGGTGCCTTTATCAATGTGTGAGTACACATGTGTGGGAGTGATTATGCATGTGATGGTCAGTGGTCAACATCATGTCTTCCTGTATCACTCTCCATCATATATATGCAGGCAGATATGTATATGTATTTAATTTCTATTTCTATTTACATTTACATATTTATATTTATATAAAGTCATATATTTTCTTTTATCACTCTCCACCACACATATATTCCACACATATATTAAGGCATATAGATAGATAGATAGATAGATAGATAGATAGATAGATAGATATTTACATTTATATTCATATTTATATAAAGTCATGTACTCATAGGTTTACCTAGTCTACCTCTGGGGGAAGCTTTGCCACCTGAGACATGGAATTGGAGTTATGGGTTAACAAATCTGCCGAGAATTTACCTGGATTCTATGGCCAATGTTCATGTCATCATGCTTGCTCAATGCATGCTTTATACACTCAGTCATCTCCTTTATAAACAGGGTTGGAGTATTTGTAAGTAGAAGTCTCTACATCTAGTTAGGAAATGGCAAGAAGATAACTGTTTAAGAAGGATGTGAGGCCATGAGATAACATATTTGCTGATACCATAGTCTTAGATATTCCATCCTCCTGAATTCTGAAAAACAAATGTCTACCCTAGAAGTTCCAAGTTCTATCTTGCATTATGTGGCTGCCCAAATTGACCAAAAAAAAATCTTTCCACATATGGCAAATAGAATATGGATGGGCTGTTTAATCTGAGACATGGTGTCCAAGTTTTCTTTCACATTGCCAAAGTTAATGCATTGACTGAACATGTTAGGAAGCTATCTGTTACTTCAATTTCTCTGGTGTTATTGACAAATAGGGTTTTAGGTATCAGTCTCCTTCTGAAAATGAATTGTAGGCATGAGTAATATTAGGAATCTCCAGAGCAACAGTTCCAGTAGGGTATAGGCATATGTAAATGAGATTTATTATGTGGAATCATGTATTTATCAAGACTAAGAAAACTTACAATCTTCCTTCATCTAAGACTCAGTATAGTCTGTGTATATATTAAAGGTCTCATTTTTAAAGGAACTGAGAATTATAATTCTCTGATATATCAAGTTCATAGGGCAGGAAAATATTTTTATCACCAATTAGAAAAAATAGGCCAAGGATAACAATGAATATATGTAAGCATTCTGTTATCTTTAGTCCTTCAGGAAGTTGAAGAATACTAGCTGTCACTAAAGTTAATATGTACACAGACTGACTACACATATGTTGTAGAAAGATCCTCATGGCCACATTAAAAAATAATACCTAATCAGATCTCTGACCTCCTATTGCCTGTAGGCTTTGAGTTATCAAGACCTACTGAATAAAAGTTCTTAAGCATTTCCATCTCCTTTCTAGCACACCAAATGAAGCTAGGAGAGAAGAAAGGTTAATAAGAAATGGGGAATGTGTACCTGCTCAGAGGTAGTCCTTTGGGACAATTCCAAACACAAGTTAGTAACAGTATTGCAGCCCAATCACAAACATCAAACAGAAATCAGTAGCAGCAGCTTGTTCCAGAAGAAACCACAATGCATTGCTGAGTCAGCATGAATTCGAGGAAGTTGCAAAAAGCAGCTGGAATACCATGATGCACTTTTCTGTCTATGGTGTCATGACTTCTGAAGAACAGAGAAGGCCTTCTAAGTGTTTTATGGTAATCCAATACAAGAGTATCACCAGTGAAGACAAGCAAACCATTGCAACCAAAAAAAAGAATGTTGTCAATGAAGAACAGGGAAGTGTTGCAAGGTGAACCAATTAGAGAACATCTTCTCACTGACTGTAGGGTTATTTTTATATTCTTTTTAAACACCATGTTCCCTCTCAAGTGTCCACTCCAGAAAAATATTACTGCATGCCCTTTCTCAAAGACAGCTTCCAGAAAACCACTATTTATCTATTATAAAATATCCTCTTATTGTTGGCTTAAGCAAAATATCCTCTTATAAGACTGACTCCAGAATACCATCACAAAACAAAATTAAGTTCCCAAAGAAAACAGGAATTTCCCCCCTCAATTACCTGAGCATGTAAATGAGTATATGAAGAAAATGTCTACATGTATATATGTAATCCACATGTGTATGTATGTGAATATGTGTGCATATGTGAGTCATATGTATGCATGGTATGTTGATGTATATAAGGACTGTGTATGGTATACATGTATGTACATGTTGTGTATGTGTATGTTTGTCTTAATTTCTTTTCACATTGCTAAAAGAGTCTGACAAATACTCACCATGAAAAAATATTCTGAGAAAAGCAAATTTAGGAGAGAAAGAATAACTCTGGCTCAGAGTTAGAGGTTAGAGTCCATCCTTGTTGTGGATTTTGTCTAACATTTGTATTATGTTAATTGGAATCCCAAAATTGTATAAGAATCCACATGTAAGAAACTGTGGGTCCCTGTCCACAGTTAGTTTTTTTTGGTAAATAAAATTGTCTTTGGCTAATAGCTAGGCAGAGTGACAGAGGTGGGACTTTAGGATTTGAGGAAGTAAGATTTAGATCTGCCATGCTGGAAAAGAAACAAAAACTGGGCTTTAGAACAATAGAAGAGCAGACAGAGCATAACAATCATGTAAATGCCTGCAAAGAGCATCCTGAGCATCCTCCACCCCCAATTGGGTCAACAGCAATAAAGATTAAAGATTTCAGTATGTAATAATTTAGAAATGTTGAATGGAAGGTTTTAGCCACCTGTAAGTTTGGGAGTTACCCAGTCATTGACTCTTTAAGACATATTAAAATATAAGGCTGTGTGTATGTCTTTCATTCAGGAACCCAGAAAATCGGGGTGGGAGCAAAGAATGTGTCACCAGATTGATTTGAAGAGTGTTAATTGGTAGCTGCAACAATCCTTGTGAAAAAGTCAAAACAAAAAGAATTTGGGGTATGTTTGCATCTAGAGAAATGGACAAAGAATATGTGCTTCTACTTGGCTACATTTATCCTTCTTATGTGGCCAGGATCAAGTACAAGGGTCCAGTAGCACTGAAAGCCAGGGAGTCTTTTGACCATAATTACCCTGGTAAAGATAATCTCTAACAGGCATATCCAGAGGTCTCCGAAGTGACTCTAAATCTCAAGTTGCTGACTGATGATATCTATCATCTATCTATCGGTCTACCTATCTATCTATCTATCTATCTATCTATCTATCTATCTATCCATACATACATACATATAAATATATATTTATATGTGTATATATAAATATATATGACTAAAATGGCTAAGAACTGTCAGTTTCCAAAACAATTAGGAAACTCAAATACTTTCATATTATTATAAAAATAACAGACAAAATGAAATACATGACATCATACCTTAAATTTTCAAAGTTTGATTTTAACAGCTGTTTAGACCCTCAGCCCAATTTTATCAAATTTTTAAAGACATGATTCTCAGCACAATGGCACACATATGTAATCTTAGGAGTCAAGAGATCGAAGTGGGAGAATCAGGAGTTTGAAATTACGTTTAGCTACCTAGCAAATTTGATACCAACCAAGAATATATAAGACTGTCTAAAAATGTCTAAAAATAAAAATTAAGACACAAAGAATTAAATAAAATTTACTTAAGTAACATAAGTCTGAGCACAACAGATTTTAAATAATTTCATGAAAATTCTTACAATATTAATTCCTTTAGAAAAGTTCAATAAAATGAATCTGATTCTTTCAAGAACCTAGAACACCTAGGACACCTTCTCTGTTTTTTTTCTTTTTTCTTCCTAAACTTGTATTGCTGTTTTAATATTTCTTCAGTACCTCAATGATGATTTACAGTTCCTCATTAATATAACTATGTCTTGGAAGTAATTATTAACAATAGGGAAACTGACTTAAAATAGATTACATTATAATCAAACCACTGGCCTTTAAACATAAGAGAGTTTCCAGAGAAGGGATTTTTTTTAGTGGACCATGAGCTGTAGACTTGAAAGTATACAGTTGAAAAACCTATTATGGTAGAAGTTCTGGAGCGGACTGCATAACTATGAACTACAGTCTGTGTTTTGGCTCCAAGATGTCTTCCTCGCTGCAGAGCAATTGATTTCCTATTGTTGTACCTAATAATTAAAACATTTTAAATGTTTAACCATATGCATGCACATCTGTGAAAATGTCTCTTGATGGCTGCCTTCTGTCTATTCTATACTAATTTTCTTGCACCAGAGAAAATTCTGCACTAACTTGCTCATGTGACCAAAGTTGAATATCTTATTATCTGCCATTTGCTCATACAATTAGGCATGACTGCTAACTTGACTCATTTATTATATAAAAATGAGGACTTGAGGTGTGAGAGGACAGTACCTGAATGAGAATGAATACACTCATTAGTGTGTTAGTTCCCCTATCATGCCTTCCTGGATTCTAGTTTAATTCAATACAGCTGAGTTTGACCATGAAGAGAAATAGTAGTAATAGAATATAACAAAATGACCACAAAATCATTATTGGTAGTTGTAAATTCCAAAGAGGCTCACTAAAAATTTGTCAAGAAATCATGGTATAAGAAGGAATTGCTAATTTGCTAATATAAGTACCACTGCAACATAATAATGGAAATATATAAATTTTTCGAGTAATGTTTTAGTAAAGATTTAGAAATGTCAATTTTGCCCCAAAACCAAGAGAAGGTTGGAGTCCCAGGAGTTCTAACATGTCCAGGAATGTAGGTGAGTAACCACAACCACCCCCCACAAAACTAGGAGTAATTTGGGACCCTTGGGACCCAGGAACTCCCTCAAGGCCACTGGCACAGGACCCTTCCTGTCTGTGCCTGCGTCTGGACCAACTCTAAGGCTTCAGCTCTGCACCATGTCCCCCCAAACCCAGAGGAGTCTGGACGCCCAGGAGATCTAACCCATAGAAACATAGAGTAACAAGATCACAGGATATCAGGAGCTTGGGTACACCAGGATTTCAGGAGTCCAGAAGCAGCATGACTCCCAGGAGCTATCACAACCAGGATCTCAGGATCACAGAGACAGTAGATGCTGAGGAGTTCTTACATAGCCAAGAAAACAGGACAGATAGGCTCCAGTCAGAGATAGTGAGTGAAGATAACACTAGAAATAACCAGATGGCATAAGGCAAGTGCAAAAACATAAACAACAGAAACCAAGGTTACTTGGCATCATCAGAATCCAGTTCTCCCACCACAGCAGGTCCTGAATAACCAAGGGCACCAGAAAAGCCAGATTCAGACTTAAAATCACTTCTCATGATAATGATAGAAGACTTTAAGAAGGACATAAATAACTCCCTTAAAGAAGTACAGGAGGACACAGGTAACTAGATAGAAGCCTTAAAGAGGAAACACAAAAATCCCTTAAAGAACTGCAAGAAAACACAACAAAACAAGTGAAGGAATTAAACAAAACCACCCAAGATCTATAAACGAAAGTAGAAACAATAAAGAAATCTCAAAGGGAGACTACTCTGGAGATACAAAACCTAGGAAAGATATCAGGACTCATGGATGCAAGCATCACCAACAGAATACAAGAGATAGAAAAGAGACTCTCAGGTGCAAAATATACAATAGAAAACATTGACACAACTGTCAAAGGAAATACAAAATGTAAAAAACTCTTAACCCAAAAGATCAAGGAAATCCAGGACACAAAATGAGAAGACCAAACCTAAGGATAATAGGTATAGAAGAAAGCTGAGATTCCCAACTTAAAGATCCAGTAAATATCTTCAAAAAATATAGAAGAAAACTTCCCCTAACCTAAAGAAAGAGATGCCCATGAATATACAAGAAGCCTACAGAACTCCAAATAGACTAGATCAGAAAAGAAATTCATGACACTCTCTGATAGGTTGGAGCCAAGATGGAGGAATAAGTGAGAGAGATGTGAATTCATTTAGGTTTGAAACATAGTGGATGATGTGCGCCAACAGTGGACTAGACTCACATCTTCCAATTTGGAAGGAGGTGGTAGTGGAAGAATTACAGCTCTATTGAGACCCCTGGAGAATTGTGGATGACTGTGTTGGTGCCTTTACCATGGGTACCATAGACGGCACCATTTTCCAGGCCTTCAAAGGTTTTCGAAGTTCTCTAGTGGGAGTAAACTCCAGACTCTGAGGGAGTTTGACAACTATTAAAATCAGGGCTCCACAACTGGGAGGTAGCTTTACAGTTTGGGGAGGGCTACTGAAACTGAACAGTGCTCTACTCAATGATAAATTGGTCCGGGAAGAAATAAAAAAATTAAAGACTTTTTAGAATGTAATGAAATGAGGACACATTATCCCAAAACTTGTGGGTCACAACAAAAGCAGTCGTAAGAGGAAAACTCATACCTCTAAGAGCCTACAAAATGAAACTGGAGTGAGCACACATTAGCAGCTTGACACCATACATGAAAACTCTAGAACAAAATGAAAATGCATTCAAGAGGAGTAGACAGCAGGAAATTATCAAACTCAGGGCTGAAATCAACGAAGTAGACAGAAAAAGAGCTATACAAAGAATCAACTAAACCAAGGTCTAGTTTTTTTGAGAAAATCAACAGATAAACCCTTAGCCAGACTAACCAGAGGGTACAGAGACAGTATTCAAATTAATAAAATCAGAACTGAAAAGGGAGACATAACAACAGAAACTGAGGAAATCAAAAAATCTTCAAATCCTATTATAAGAGCCTATATTCAACAAAACTGGAAAATCTGGATGAAATGGACAATTTCCTAGATATATAACAGACACCAAAGTTAAATCAGGATTATATAAACCATCTAAATAGTTGTATAACCTCTAAAGAAATAGCAGCAGTCATTAAACGTCTCAAAAAAAAAAAAAAAAAGCCCAGGACCAGATGGTTTTAGTGGAGAATTCTATCAGACCTTCAAAGAATACCTAATAGCAATTATCTATAAACTATTCCAAAAATAGAAACGGAAGGAACACTACCCAATTCGTTTAATGAAGCCACAATTATACTTATACCTAAACCATACAAAGACCCAACAATGAAAGAACTTCAGATTAATCTCTCTTATAAATATCAAGGCAAAAATACTCATTAAAATTCTAACAAATTGAATCCAAGAACACATCAAAACAGTCATCCATCATGATCAAGTAGGCTTTAACCCAGGAATACAGAGATGGTTCAATATATGGAAATACATCAACATAATCCACTATATGAATAAAGTCAAAGAAAAAAACCACATGATCATTTCACTAGATACTGAGAACGCATTTGGCAAAATTCAATACCCCCTTCATGGGAAAAGTCTTGGAAACAACAGGAATCCAAGGCCCATACCTAACCATAGTAAAAGCAATACAAACCAAGCCTATAGTCAACATTAAACTAAATAAAGAGAAACTTGAAGCAGTCTCACTAAAATCAGGGACTAGACAAGGCTGCCTACTCTGTCCCTATCTATTTAATATAGTACTCAAAGTCCTAGCCAAAGCAATTAGACAACAAAAGGAGATCAAAGGGATAAAAATTTGAAAGAAGGAAGTTAAAATATCACTATTTTCAGATGATATGATAGTATACTTAAGTGACCCAAAACTTCCAGCAGAGAATTCCTAACCCTATTAAACAATTTCAGTAAAGCAAAGCGGCAGTATACAAAATTAAATCAAACAAATAAGTAGCCTACCTATACATAAAGGATAAACAGGCTGAGAAAGAAATTTGGTAGATGACACACTTCACAATAGTCACAAATAATATAAAATATCTTGGTTTGAATCTAAACAAGCAATCTTGTTGACAGATCTGTAAACCAAGTACTTCAAATCTCTGAAGAAAGAAATTGAAGAAGATCTCAGATGTAAAGACCTCCCTTGCTCATGGATTGGCAGGATTAATATATCAACAAAGGCCATCTTACCAAGAGCAATCTATAGATTTAATGAAATCTCCACCAAAATTACAACTCAATTCTTCACAGAGATAGAAAGAACAATTCAAAAATTCAGTTGGGATAATATCAACAACAACAACAATAAACCCCAAAAAACAGGATAGCAAGAAAGAACTATTCTCAACAATAACAGAACATCTGGGGGAATCACCATGCCTCACCTCAAGCTGTACATCAGAGCAGTAGTGATAAATACTGCATGGTATTGGTACAGAGATTGGCAAGAAGATTAATGGAATAGAATAGAAGATCCAGAGATGAACCCATGTACCTATAGTTACTTGATCTTTGAAAAAGGAGCTAAAACCATACAGTGGAAAAAAGGCAGCATTTTCAACATGTGATGCTAGTTGAACTGGAGTTCACCATGTAGGAAAATGCAAATCAACCCATTCTTATCTCCTTGTACAAACTTAAGTCCAAGTGGATAAAAGACCTCCATGTAAAACCAGACACACTGAAACTAATAGAAGAAAAAGTGGGGAAGAGTCTTGGACACATGGGCACAGGGGGAAAGAAAGTTTCTGAACAGAACACCAATGGGTTATGCTCTAAGATCAAGATTTGATGAATGGGACCTCAGAGAATTGCAAAGCTTCTGTAAGCCAAGGGACCCTGTCAATAGGACAAAACGGCAACCAACAGATTTAGAAAAGATCTTTACGAATTGTAGATCTGATAGAGGGATAATATCCAAAACATACAAAGAACTCAAGAAATTAGACTCCAGACAATAAAATAACCCTATTAAAAATGGAGTACAGAGCTCAACAAAGAATTTTTAAGTGAGGAATATTGAATGGCCGTGAAGCACCTAAAGAAACATTCATCATCTTTACTCATCAGGGAAATGCAAATCAAAACAATCCTGAGACTCCACTTCCCACCATACAGAATGACTGAGATTAAAAACTCAGTTGACAGCAGATGCTGGTGAGTATGTGGAGAAAGAGGAACACTCCTCCATTTTGGGTGGGATTGTAAGCTTGTACAACCACTCTAGAAATTAGTCTGGCTATTCCTCAGAAAATTGTACATAATATTACCTGTGGATGCAGTGATAATACTCTTGGGCATATACTCAAAAGATGCTCCAACATATAACAAGGACACATGCTCCTCTATGTTCATTGTAGCCTTATTTATAATAGCCAGAACTGGAAAGAACACAGATAGATTCTGTATCCATTCAATAGAAGAATGGATACAGAAAATGTGGTACATTTACACAATGGGTTATTACTCAGATATTAAAAACAATGAATTCATGAAATTTTTAGGCAAGTGTATGGAACTAGAAAATATCATCCTGAGTGAGGTAACCCAATCATAAAAGAACACATATGATATATACTCACTGGTAAGTGGATATTAGATCAAAATCTCACAATATCCATGACATAACTCACAGACCATATATAGCCTAAGAAAAATAAAGATCAGAGTGTGGGTGCTTCAGTCCTTCTTAGGAGTAACAAAATACTCACAGGAGCAAATATGAGACAATGTATGGGGCAGAAATTGGAGGAGAGACCATCCAGAGACTTCCCCACTTAGAGATCCCTTCCAGATTAAATCATCATAAACAAACACTGTTGTGAACGTCTGGAAGTGAATGATGACAGGTGCTTGATATACCTGTCTTCTGAGAGGCGCTGCCGGAGCCTGACATATACAGAGGCAGATGCTCACAGCTAACCTTCAAACTTTTCACAAGATTTCCAGTGGATGAGTTAGAGAGAAGACTGAAGAAATTGAAGGGGCTTGTGGCCACATGGGGAAAGCAACAATACCAACCAACCAGAGCTTCCTGGGTCTAGCCAGAGAGCACACATGGAGAGACCCATGTCTCTAGTTGTTTTTGTAGAGGAGGATATATTTCTCGGGCATCAGTGGAAGAGGAGGGCTGTGGTTCCTTGAAGGCTGGATGACTCAGTGAGGGGAAATTCAAGGAAGGGGAGGTGGGAGTCGGTGGGTGGGTGTGGCACACCCTCATAAAATAAAAGGAGGGTGGATTGGTTAAGGCGTTTCTGGAGGAGGGGAATGGTGAAAGTAGATAACATCTGAAATATAGATAAAGTACCTAAGGAAAAAACAAAGTAAAAGAAACTAACAAATAAACCAATAATGGAACTGGCTATGGCAGTGAAACATTTGAGACTCTTTAGCAACAATTTAACATTACCCATATTATGGGGATTCCTTATAATTATCTAGGACAAGAGAGTGTGGAACAGGCCCACAGAACTTTAAAACAGTATTATTATAAAATTAAAAAGGGGGAAATATACCCCTGTACTCCACAAATTTATTTAAGTCATGCTCTTTTTATTTTTTATTTCATTTTGTATTATTTTAATTTAATTTGGATGACAAGGAATTTTCTGCTGAGTGTCTATGGTGCTCTACAACTAGGCATACTTATGTATAAATGAAAAGGAAGGATCCAATCCACTTACTGGCATAAAGCATGATCCAGATCAGATATTAAGTATGGGGAAGAGGGCATGTCTGTGTTTTTTCTGCAGGATGCTGAAGGAGCATGGTGGCTGCCAGAGCAATGGGTGAGACATGCTGATGCCTGGATAAAGAATGATGCTGAGCAGTGAGCTTGTTGAGTGCCTTGACAATAGTGACTGGTAAACTATATTGGCCATAAGGTCCTGGCCCACCATTGCTTACCTATACCTCTGATTTGACAAGCTGCAATGCTTCAAGTTCTTAGACTTCCTAGAACAGAGAATCAAAAAAAGAAGTTACAATGCCTCTTAATATTGTTATTAAATGTGACCAGTAATTCATACTCAATCATGGACTGGTCTAGAAATCAATCTAATATTGGAAATAACAGTCTTCATTTGGAAGTCTGGTTCTAGACATTTTCAGAGACATATATCGAAATTAGCTGCAGATCTCTATGATGTTACGTTAGTAGATAAAGTTGCTAAATAAAGAGATAAAGTTGCAGATAAAGTAGCAGATAAAGAGATAAAGTTGCAGCAAGATCTGGATTTCAAAAAGGTGTCAGCACATGTGTTAATTTTATTGTCAAGTTAAAAATACTTTTCTTTATTCTACAGAATTTAATGAAAGCTGCATTGATTGTACACCTTCTAATTGTGTTTGTGTTTTGAAATCTGGAATGTCAGTTATGGAGGTCTATCATCCAGCTTTTGTTTTAGTGTCCTAAGTATCACAGAACCTTGGTATTCTAAAAATAGCTTGCAAGTACTGGAAGAAATGAGTCAAGTTTTAAGTAGAATCAAGTGGATAGTGGGCTTGATTATTGCTAGTATAACAGCTTTGATTACATTAATTGCAAGCACCATTGCGTCTGCAATTGCTGTGACACAAGAAGTTAATAGAGTTACTTATTTTAATCATTTAGCAAAAAAAAGTTACTAATGTGTTGAATATACCAGAAGATTTAGATAGGCATTTAGAAGAACAGACTGATGTTCTTTATCCTATTCAAATTACTGGAAGGAGGTTCAGAATTTAAAGGTAAGGAGCCATCTTGAGTGCCATGCCAAATACCATTGGATTTATATTAGTTCTACAATTTACAGTGGTGGTTATTATAATTAGGAAGAAGTTTAATGACATATGTAGTGTGTTTGGCATAATTCTAACACCTCTCTGGATGTGTTAATGATATGCAGGGAGCTTACGAGTTTCAAGAATACTGCTCTGCTGATTGTTGATGTGGTACTGCAGATAAAATTACCCATGGCCCAAGATCAGTATTTGTATTTTGGTCAAGCTTCAAAAATGGCATATATATATATATTCATCATACTAGTCCTTTTTGTCCTGGGAATACTTTTATTCCTGCCCTTTGTGTTAAAGCTTTTCTTCAACAACATCAACATGTTAGCATCCAAATACATGGCTTGAATCTGAAAATGGACCCCCAGACAGAGTTTTTAAATTAACAGGCTGCTAAGCCTAGGAAGGGTAAGTGCATTGCTTTTGATAATGCATATTCCATGATGGGTAATTAAGTCATTCTTGTTAGAATGATCTAAGACAGGCTCAGTCTTGTTAATGAAATAAAAAAGAGGTTGCTTCACAAGAATCTGACATGGGCCAATTACAAGGAAATGGACTGCTTGGCAGAAATATGACTTTGTCAAAGGAAAGGAAGTAGGTTTCAGGCAAGAATCTGACATTAGGCTAGATCAAAGAAGGAATCTCAGCCAGGAATCTAAATATTAGGCTAGAATAAACAAGTAATTTTAGACAGGAATCTAAATTTTAGGCTAGAATAAGGAAGTAGGCTTCAGACATGTAAATGACCTTGGTCTAGGACAGGGAAGTAGGCTCAGATACTTTGGTCATCCTGATATGCCCTTAGAAACAGTGATCATGGGAGTGTTCATGTAATTGGGTTCAATGCCTTGCTTTTTCTTTGACTATTTGTGTTTATTGTATTGCTTGTTCCTGCACAATTTGCATCTATAGTATTGCTACACCCTCATCCTAGAACTGACCTTAATACATGCATATAATCAAAGTGGTATAAAAAGCATAAAGGAGGGAGTGCCAGATAGGGAGTTCTAGGAAGGGGAAATGGGGGAAAGGGGATGACATTTGTATTGTAAATAAATAAAATATCCAAAAAAAAAGAAACAAGCAAGTAAAAAAAAAAACAAGAACAATTTCTTTCTTTTTTCTTTCTTTCTTTTTTTTTTTTAAGTTTTTCGAGACAGGGTTTCTCTGTATAACCCTGGCTGTCCTGGAACTCACTCCATAGACTAGGCTGGCCTCAAACTCAGAAATCCTCTTGCCTCTGCCTCCCAAGTGCTGGGATTAAAGGTGTGTACCACCACTGCCAGCAAGAACAATTTCAAAGGTGGTTGATGCACAATCATCATGAAAACCCAAGTTCAAAAACCTACAGACTACTGAAAAGCTATACATAACTGTCTGTGCTCTTACCTCCAGCACTGTCAGGGGCTAAAGGTAAATGTGATGAAACCTGATGATCTCTGAGTTCTATCTTCCGAGACCCATAAGGTGGGAGGAGAGAAGTGATTCCTCATGTATATTGTCTTTTGATATTTAGAGGTGTACCATGAAGTGGACTTCTCCACCCATATACATCATACACACATACATACATACATACATACATACATACATACATACAAACATGCATACATACAAATACACAAAATAAATACAAATAAATATTTTCTTAAAAAGATATTTGGAGGACCTATAGCCTTTGCAAAAGAGATACAATACTTAAGCACACTATTCCTTATAACTCATGCAGAGGTTTAATTAAATTCTGAGTAAAATATACTCTTTACTAAGTCTTTTCAGAGATGTCTTTGTGTGATAAAACTGGGAATTCTGTGTAAAAATTTTATCAGATCTTAATGTTATGCAGATATGCAAAAATTATACATTAATAAAATAAGGGATTTGGATGCTAGAGTTTTCTGGGTACACTTTAAGTCTGATCTTATCATGTTCTGCTTGTATCTCAAAGCTGACTGAATTCTTATATTATTTCCATGTTCTCTTAGTAAGTTTTTTTTTCAGTTGTGTTAAATTAAGAGACTCTACTTTGCATAATTTCAGGTTTATAGAAATTTGAACCATCTATGATACTTTGAAAACATATCTATTAGTAAGTTTTAAATTGTATGTTTAAGATTTTAATCCATTCTGTGGATACTTTTGGAACTAATGAGGTAGAACTAGTATTAACTAGGTTCATTCTTATTTCTTAACATTGAAGCTTATATTTCTTCATTATATTAGTCTTCTTTTTAAACATGTACATCATCTGCATCATGTGTATTATAGCCAATGGACTTAAATTAAAATTTAATGTAAGAGTTGCTCCAGAACAATGGTTCACCTTGAGAGGTAGAAGGAGGTTTCTTATTCAGTTCTTAGATGAAACATTCTTAACAGGATACATTAGTTCACTTGAATGAGGATGTTGTTCAATTCAATTACATGTCTATTAATATTCCTGCTACAGCTTGAATGTGTCAGTGAAAAGGAGAAAGAGCTAAAGAGCCAAATCTATAGTGCATTCTTCTAGTATATTTGAAAGCCTTTGAGTTTTTGTCACATATATTAAAACATTGTGGTTTGGCACAAATACATTAAGAGTATTTTTCTTGGAGAGCAGACTCTATATGTTATGCAATGACCTGATTGATTGCTGATTGTTTTTATTTTGCTCTCAATTCAGCTTTGTCTAAAATATTACAGCAAAGGTAAGTTGTTATTGATTACTTTGGCATATACTCATGACCTATGGCTTGCCCTTTAAAGTAAGTTTCTTGAACTATAATGTTAGAACACAGTCAGTAAGGACTGTGCAAGGACTTGCATGTTCTCATGCAAGATTGAGGACATGACTGTGGGTTCTATTGTTATATTCCTTTCTGGTTCTAGGCTACTTTTCTTCATAATTGTCATGTTTTCAGCTATTAAAACAACCTTGAATCAAGCGGTCAACTCTTGAATCCTTTTTTCAGGTGTATGTAATCTAAAGAATATCTACCTTAACTGATGGATTTTCATTTGCAAGTGTTCCAGCTGATTCATTTTCCATTTATCTGTTTTATGATGCAACCTATTCCTCATTGCAGCTGCTATAGTCTTCATATATTTAATAGCCAAATACTTTATTGCTTGTGGTGGTTAGCTTTACCAGACACAACCAAGAATCCTCTAGGAAGAAAATGTCTGAGAAAGACTGTCTAGATCAAGGTTGTCTGTGGATATGTCTATTGTATTCAGAAGATTGAGACCAGTGTAGCTGGAAAAATTACCTCATCAGTGATCCTTAACAATATAAGAAAGGACAAATCAATCTTACCATAATCATGAAATTAAGTGAGCATGATTGCATTCTTTATGTTCTTCTCTTATCTATAGACAAGACATGACTATCTCTTTAAAGTTTTTGCCTTCACTTCACCACAAAATTTGGAGTTTTAAGCTAAACTCCTCTCTCTCCAGAGTTACTTTGGTCAGTGTATTTATAAGACTAACAATAAGGAAACTAGAACAGACCTCCTGAAGATGCTATCATTATTGTACTTCCTCAGTGTATTAAATTTTTTGTTCTTTGGGTAGGGAGATCTGTCAAACAGAACTTTATTTTTATTTAAAAGTACATCTTTATGTGAACTTCACTTCTGATTGGAGTCTTATATTGCCTGGATTATGAAGTGTTTAATATAAAGCAATTTAAGGTTTGTTGACCGCTCAAACTGAAAGAGGTTCAATAAGAAATGATTAGAATTCATTTAATTTGGGGGTTTGGGATTTCAAGTGTAATAAGTTTCTTGTATTCTTCCAGTCCTCATAAAGAAAGGCTTGAATTTTGAATTCCTCACTGGTAATATTTTAAAGATTTATTTGCTTTTATTGATTGTGTAAGAGTGTTTGGTCTGCAGGAATGTATATGTACTATTTAGGTGCCTGCTGACCAGAGGTCAGAAAGGGACATTGTGTTGATCCCTAAAAGCTTTCCTAACAGGTTGTTTTAAGTCAACCATGACACTATGTACATGGCCCTATTCCTCTGTAAGAGTAGTAAATGCACTTGACCATGGAGTTGATTCTCTAGCATCATTACTGGTTATGTTTAATTAGACAAAATTTTCAAATGCTTATGAACTTACTTATGAGAGATTTATCATTGAGTTGAAATGTTTATCTACAAGAATAATTGGCTACCCTCTTGGTATTGTTCAGAAATTCCTGAGATCAGAATTCCCTGTGTGTAGGTAGCTCTTTTCAGTCTCCTGTGGTAGATCAGTATTATAGTACCTTTATAGTAGAATTACTTATGTCCAGGATGATCTGAAATACCCTGGGCCAGAGAAGCATTGGAAGATATGGTTATTTAACCTTTCAATTTTTCTTTGCTGGAAAGTCTGTTTCTCTGTGTATATTCCAAGTTTAGCATTGCTATCAGGTTGCCAAGTTTAGTGATTTCAGTGTTACACAAAGAGTAGAAAGAGCATCCATAGTTTTGTACTGTGCAGTCTGGTCATGTTGCTATATAATGAACAGACATTTCTTTATACAAGTCTGATAATAGGAAAGGATCATAGAAACATAGAAGAAATAATACTTGAGAGTTAAACAATCATGGATTAAAACTACAGTTCATATTTTGTAACCTAAAGAAAATATTTGCAGTTTTTAAATCTTAATTATAATATGGGATTTTTTTTTCAGAATGATGGTAACTCAATCTCTTGGTGCAACACCTAAAATCTTATTCTTGTAAACATTATTATACCTAAATCCTCCAGTGGCAAATTCTGGCAGATTTGCCTTAAGCTGGGAGACACTAGTAGCTACGTCTTGTCCTCACAATATCCCTGTCCTAAAGTACCCATCTCTCTTCTGCTTCCTCTCTTACCCTATCCAACCTGGAAGTCCTGCCTCCTCACCCAGTGATTGGCTCCTTTATTCATTAAGGGATGGTTCACAAGAAATCACCTCATTCCTCCTTCTCAGCCCCTTCCAGGAGAGCAGAATTACCATCAAAATATAAGCAACCCCAGGGCTATCCACAATACTTCCCCATTTCTATTCACTTAAAAGACTTATCTCAGATATAAACTGAGCACAACTATTACTATTTTGTAATTTTTAAAGCAGAAGATAGACCTAACACCCAGTACATCATTTTGTCAATAAAATAGAATACTATCATCTATCCTAACTTAAAAGACATTTAATTCTACACTTGACTTATGTCCTGGCTTTAGATTGTATGCCATCTGAATACCATCCTCTCAAATCTGTTCTCTCAACGTAAATAGCCTGGGATGGCTACGAGACTATAAGTAGTCTTTCAATACCATCAGAAATCTAAGAATGGCCAACAGTGTCTGAAGATATAGGAAACCTAACACAGCTTCCAGAACTGAAACAAATTGTAGAGACTGCTGTCTACCTATACAGTTCCAGTAAGTCAGGAAGTTGGAGCATCAGTCTTCAGTCTTCTGGCCGAGGATTGTCAGACAAATATTTGGGAAACAATATTTATTAAGGACTAGCCTATTCTGTCTTGGCAGATCTAAGCTGTCCTAACTTGTAACTTGTGTCTTTTCAAGAACAATAAGGTCTGTAGGAAAGATATGTAATTTCTGCCTAGTGGCCACCTAGCCACAATGTACAATCAATCTCTCCTGGAGGTAAGATGCTCAGTTGCTTAATTGAATCCATAAATGGAAAGCTGTTAAGAGCAGATATGTCTCAACAATAAGTGAATAAATAACATTAAATGTCACATTCAGTGGATTTCTGACATTTTTTTGAAAGCCAACTATCTATGTAAGGTAATCCGGACTAATGTCCATTAATTAACCTTAGTTATGTTTAATTAAAATATCTTGAAACACCCTAATTATAAACTCAGATCCATGAATTTGTTATCTGTTCCTTAACTAACAGGGCTGAAGATCTCAGATCATTTTACAATAAGTTATAGAAAGACTGGGTCCAAGCCTTGCACTTTCAAAATTTTTGTATCAATAGAAGAAACTTATACCAATGAGACCTTGATTCTGTATCACAATAAGCTTTGTACTAAAATAAGAAATTATGACAACTTAGTAACTATTACAAAGATTTCTACCAAATGAAATTATGGGTATACAACCGATTCTAGGTATTTCCTCCCTGTTTCAAGTATGATCATTTCTACATTCCCTAGAAAGACAACTTTAGAGTAACCATCTCAAGCCCCAAAGCCCAGGGAACTGGGGAAATGACTCTTCATACTTTATTCAAGATGAATATGGGTGTTGAGATATTTTTGAAGGGGATGAGGGTAGAGAAAATGGAGGTGTTGGTTGGCCTTAAAAAGGCCATAGCAATGATTGTATTAGTCTCTGATGTCTGTGTCCTGACTGGATCCAGCTGAAAATCCAAGACATTAGGAGTTTAAGCAGGTCAGTTCACCATGTGTGATGAAGAGACTTGCCAAGGCTGTATGTTCTGTAATATACAAATCTCAAAGCCATATTTTAGTGTCATCAAGATAACTTTTTTTGTGTGATTCTCTGGAATCTAGTTCTCTGGGGGTCTCCCTCTATTAAATCTGATTCATATTACTCTGGAGGGTGTATAGACACTAATCACCTTTTCTAAAAATGCAAAAACAAAAACTTTCTTCCAAATCCAGATTTCTTACCACAAAAAAGTAAAATTTCCTTGATGTATTAACTTTGGTTTTTCTCTTGCTACCCCACCCATCACATCTCAAGTTTTTCCCTCTTTTGCCCAAACCATTAAACTTTTGTGTTTAGAAATTAGGCCTTGTTCTTCTTCCCAGGCCCATGCTTCTTGAAATAAGACTCATAAATATGGTACCTGAGCACACCTCTCTGTCTCATCACATCTCCCTGAGTGAACCTTCCATCCCTGACTGCTATAATAGAACCCTTTCTGCCTCCCAGATGTCCTACCTCCAAATTTCTCCATAAGTTCCAGACTATTAGATTTATTATGGACCGGTGCCACATTCATACAGAGAAATGATATTCTTGACCTGAAACATCCAGCAGAACTGAATGGCAAACACATGAACACTGAAACATTACTACCTTTGATCTACCTTCCAGGACTAGAGGAGACTTGTAGGATTCCAAGAACATCCTGCTTCCCCATGGAAAGCTTGAGAGTCCTGAAAATTCACCATCTTGGAAATCTGTCCTCCCATCTATCCTAGTTAGACATGTCTAATACCCCAGATGTGTATCACTGGTACACAACCTGCAGAGTAGGGTCTGCCTAGGATGTGGTCTGAATAATGGGGTCTACTTGAGGTACAAAGAATAGAGTAAGGTACCCTGATCTCCATTATATGGCCCATGGCTTACTTCATCTTTTCACAAAGACTTGTTGTGAACATGATTATTTAGCCAATACCAGAAAAAAACTAGATGCCAATAAGAAAGCATAAGAACACATTCAACAAGTCTCAGAGCAATGTAGTACCACCAGAACCCAGCTATCTTGCTACAACAAACACTGGGTTTCCTAATGAAACTAAAACACAAAAAAAGGATCTTAAATCTGATCTTATAAAGGTGAAAGAGGCCTTAAAATAGGACAGGAAAAATCTTCTAGGGAAATATAGGAAATCCATTCAAACTGGCAGAAGCATTAAAAGAATATGAAATATTACTATAGCTTAAATCACATATCAAATTCCATACATTAATAGTGGCAGACCTCTACACTCTACTCTCGTAATTGGACAGATCATTGAGACAGAAACTAAAGACATAACTAACAAAACTAATAGAGATTTTGATTCTAAAATTCTTAACACATATCTGTAGAATATTTCACACAATCACAAAAGAATATACCTTCTTCTAGGATCTTCAAAAACCTTCTCCAAAACTGGCTTTATAACTGGACATAAAGTAAGTCTCAAGGACTACAAGAAGTTTGAAGTAACTGTGCTCATTTTATCAGAATACCATGGATTCAAACTGGACTTCAACAACAAGTGGGAGAGGATGTATCTAATCTGGAAGAGACTTTATGCCTCAGGGTAGGATGATACTTGGAAGACCGAGGAGCTAAATTTCATATCAATCATCTCAAATATTATATATTTTCATTTGTATCTATATTACATTTTTAATCCATAAGAGCTTCAAAGTAAGTCAATTACAATTTAAGCATTTTGATAATTTCCAGGTACTACTCTGTGAATTGTGCATGTTTAGATATTTTGATCTAACAGTATTGTTTATATATTAAGCATTTTAAGTTTATTAATATGTTTTCTGACTTAAGCATATAGTACATTATTATGAATATACAAGCATGTGTGAATAGAATATCTATATTATTTTTGGATGGTGTATTTTATAAATGACAATTGGGTCATATTAATAATGTACATAAGCTTTTTTAGATACTTAATAATTCTCAGTATCATTTTAATTCCATTACTCAAACATGATTATTAAAATTTCCTATTAATTTTTAGTTTGTCATTAACTCATATTGGTTGTATCACTATCTGCTTGAAATATTTTGAAACTCTTGTTAAAAAATGCATTGACTATTTCTATGTCTTCTGAGAAAATACATTGTTTTATCCATGATGGCTGGCTTTATTTGTCAACTTGATACAATCTAGAACTTCCTGAGAAGAAAGTATTACTGGGAAATTGTTTGGATTGAGTTCCCCTAAAAGTATGACTGTAAGCAATATTCTTAATGTAGTTCATTGAAATAGGAAGGCCCATTGAATGCCTGAATGCTGGAAGCATCATTTTATTTTCTAGACTGTGGATTTAATGAATAGAAGGTGAGCTATCTACAAAGCAAACATGCATTACTTCACAATCCTTTACTTTTAACTATGGATGTCATGACTAGAGGGTTTCCTGCCATGGATAGCCATAATCTAAATTGAAAACTAAAATAAATCTGTTCTTTTCTAACTCATTTGTGTCAAAGTATTTTAATGCAGCATAGGAAACAAAATTAGCATTATCGTCAATTAAGTCGTCTGTTTATTCTTTACAACAGCTATTAATTTGAAATCTATTGTCTAATATTAGCATATTCATAAAAACTTTCTTTAAATATACTTTTTGATTGCATTTATTTAGCTATTTTCAAATATATCTCATACTTAAAAATTCAACATTTTTGAGTTGTCACACAGATTTATTTTTTTCAGTTATAATTTGAATCATTATTTAATTCCAGGTATTAAATTCTGTTCCACACAATAGTTAGTACATTTTCATAATAATTTGTTATTTCTTCCTAGTAAATCAATTCTAGTTTATTTGACCTCTGGCACCTACATATGGTGTTTTCTTTGTTTGTTTGTTTTTGTTTTGTTTTAGCTTTTTTTGTTGACTATTTTCTTTATTTACATTTGAAATATTATCCCCTTTCCTGCTACTCCCTTCTTCAGAAAACTTATATCCCAAATGTCTTAACCCTGCTTCTATAAGGGTGTTGCCCCAGCCATCCACTTACTCCAACCTCTCCACCCTGGCATTCCCCTACACTGGGGCATCCAGTCTTCACAGGCCCAAAGGCCTCTCCTCACATTGATGCCCAAAAGACCATCCTCTGTTACATATGCAACTGGAGCCAGGGGCCCTTCATATATACACTTTGGTTAGTGATGTAGTCCCTGTCAGGTCTGGGGGTGGTGTGTATGATTGGTTGATATTTTGGTTTTAATATGAGTTTGAAAACACGTTCAGTTTCCAGGGCAGCCAGGGCTGCACAGAGAAACCCTGTCTCCAAAAACAAACAAACAAACAAAAAAAAAAAAAAGAAAAGAAAGAAAATTCATTCAGCTTCTTCAGTTCTTTCTCTAAACATTGGGGAACCCATGGTCAATCCAATGGTTGGCTGCAACCATGTTTCTGTATTTGTCAGCTTCTGACAGAGCCTCTCAGGAGACAGCTATAACAGGCTCCTGTCAGCAAGCACTTCTTTGACATCCACAATCGTGTCCGGGTTTAGTAACTGTATATGAGATGGATCCCCAGGTGGGACAGTATCTAGATGACCTTTTCTATAGTCTCTGGTCCACACATTGCCTCTGTGTCTCCACCCTTGAGTATTTTGTTCCTCCTTCTATAAGGACTGAAGCATCTACACTTTGGTCTTCCTTCTTCTTGAGCTACATGTGGTCTGTGAATTGTATCTTAACTATTCTGAGCATTACTAATATCAACTCATCAGTGAGTGCATGCCATGTTCTTTTGTTACAGAGTTACCTCACTCAGGATGATATTTTCTAGTTCCATTCATTTGCCTAAAAATTTCATGAAGTCATTGTTTTTAGTAGCTGAATAATACTCCATTGTGTAAATATGCCACATTTTCTGTATGCATTTCTCTGTTGAAGAACACCTGGTTTCTTTCCAGCTTCCAGCTACTACAAATAAAGCTGGAATAAACATAGTGGAGCATATGTCCTTGCTATATGTTGGGGAATCTTTTAGGTATATGCTGAAGAATGGTATAGCTGGATCCTCAGGTAGTAATATGTCCAATATTCTAAGGAACCACCATACTGATTTCCAAAGTTGTTGTACCAACTTGCAATTCCACCAACAATGGAGGAGTGTTCCTCTTTTACTTAACATCCTAGCCAGCATATGCTATTACCTGAGTTTTTTATCTTAGCCATTCCGACTGGTGTGAAATGGAATCTCAGGGTTGTTTTAATTTGAATGTTCCTGATGACTAAGGATGTTAAACATTTCTTTATTTGATTCTAGGCCATTCAATATTCCTCACTTAAAAATTCTTTGTTTAGCTCTGTACCTCATTTTTAATAGGGTTATTTGGTTTTCTGGAACATAACATTTTGAGTTCTTTGTATATATTGGATATTAGCCCTCTACTGGATATAGGATTGTTAAAGATCTTTTTCCAGTCTGTTGGTTTCTGTTTTGTCCTATAGACAGTGTCTTTTGCCTTACAGAAGCTTTGCAATTTTATGATATCCCATTTGTCTATTGTTTGCCTTAGAGTATTGTTGAGTCTTTGTGTGGTTTAGGTATGAGTGTAATTGTGGCTTCATAGAACAAATATGGTAGTGTTTCTTCTGTTTCTATTTTTCAGAATATTTTGAAGAGTATTGGTATGAGGTCTTCTTTGAAGGTCTGATAGAATTCCTCACTAAAACCATCTTGTCCTGGGCTTTTTTGATTGGGAGACTTTTAGTTATTGGCGCTACTTCTTTAGGGATTATGGAACTATTTAGATGTTTTATCTGATCCTGATTTAACTTGGTTCCTGCAATCTGTCTAGAAAATTATCCATTTCATCCAGCATATCCATTTTTGTTGAGTACAGTCTTTTGTATTAGAATCTTAAGATTTTTTCAATTTCTTCACTTTCTGTCATGTTTCGCTTTTCATGTCTGATTTTCTTATTTTGGATACTGTCTCTGTGCTCTCTGGTTAGAGCTTGCAGGTGTCCTGTCAAATTGCTATTATATGCTCTTAACAGTTTCCTTTTGGAGGCACTCAGAGCTATGAGTTTTCTTCTTAGCACTGCTTTCTTCTGTCCCATAAGT
Organism: Grammomys surdaster; assembly: GCF_004785775.1. Classification (NCBI taxonomy): domain Eukaryota; kingdom Metazoa; phylum Chordata; class Mammalia; order Rodentia; family Muridae; genus Grammomys; species Grammomys surdaster. Next base: position 186,213 of record NW_021605506.1, read on the forward strand.
TTTGGTATGTTGTATCTTCAATTTTATTAAATTCTAAAAAGTCTTTTATTTCTTCCATGACCAATTTACCGTTTAGTAGAGCATTGATCAGCTTCCATGTATGTGTGGGCTTTCTGTTGTTTTTGTTGTAATTGAAGACCAGCATTGATCTGATAGAATACATGGGATTATTTCAATCTTCTTTATCTATTAGGGCCTTTTTCTGACCAATTACATTGTCTGTTTTGGAGAAGGTTCCATGATATGCTGAGAAGATGGTATATTCTTTTCTTTTATCATGAAATATTCTATAGAAATCTGTTAAATCCATTTGGTTCATAACTTCTGTTTCTTTCTTTGCATCTCTGTTTAGTTTCTGTTTCCATGAACATTCCATTGTTTAGAGTTCTATCTTGAATTCTTCCACTATTATTATGTGAGTTACAATGAGTGCTTTGAGCTTTAGTAAAGTTTTCTTTATGAATGTGGGTGCACTTGTATTTGGAACAGAGTTATTCAGAATTTAAAGTTGATCTTGGTAATTTTTTTCTTTGATGAATATGAAGTTTCCTTCCTTATCTTTTTGATAACTTTTGGTTTAAAGTCAATTTTATTCGATTTTAGAATGGCTACTCCAGTTTGTTTCTTGGTACCATTTGCTTGGAAAATTTTTACCAACCTTTTATTCTTAGGTAGTGTTTGTCTTTGCCACTGATGTGCATTTCCTATATGCAGCAAAATGCTAGGTTGTTTAGGTTTCCAGTATGTTAGTCTATGTCTTTTGACTGTGGAATTGGGTCCATTGATGATAAAAGATATTAAGGAATAGTGATTCTTGCTTTATGTTATTTTTTTGTAAGAGATGGAATTATGTTTGTGTGCCTATCTTCTTTTGGGTTTGTTCGAAGATTACTTTCTTGATTTTTCTAGGGTGCTCTTTCTCTTCTTGTGTTGGAGTTTTCCCTCTGTTATCCTTTGTTGGGCTGAATTTGTGGAAAGATATTTTGTAAATATGTTTTTGTCATGGAATATCTTAGTTTTTCTATCTATGGTAATTTAGATTTTTGCTGGCTATAGTAGCTTGGGATGGCATATTTGTTTTTCTTAGCCAAGGGTCTTCTGGCTTTTATAGTTCTGTTGAAAAGTATGGTGTAATTCTGATAGGTCTGCCTTTATAAGTTACTTGACTTTGTTGTTATTGCTTTGAATATTCTTTCTTTATTTTGTGCATTTGGTGTATTGATTATTATGTGATGAGAGGGATTTCTTTTCTTCTTTGGTGACTGCACATGGGATGGACACCTAGGTGGAACAGTCTCCAGACAGCCCCTCCTTCAGTTTCTGTCCACATTTTGTCTTCAAATTTGCTCAGTTTGGGAGATTTTTAATGACTGTTTCTATTTCCTTATGTGTTAAGGGATTATTTACATAGTTTACCTAACCTTGGTGGCTGAAAGACAAGCCCAGATATCGGAGGTCAGGGCACCATGCACAGTTCATCTCTGTCCTCAGCTATACGTTTTAAACAGGTTATCACATGATGTTTGTTTAAGAATCAATCCTTATGCCTGGTGTTTCTATAAATGTATTGCTTGAAACTATCAACAGAAGAAAGCTGTGATTTGTTAGTACTCATTGTCAACCTTAAAGGCTCCAGAATCACATTGGAAACAAACTTCTGAGTGTATCTATTAGGGAGTTTGAAAATAAGGTTTAGTGAGACAGAAAACCCTTCCATAACTGTGGTTGCCACCATTCCATGAGATGTGGTGCAGGTGGTAAAGTGCTTGCTATGCAAGTACGAGTACCCAAACTTGATCCACAGCACAAGCGTAACACTGGGGAGACAAAGATGAGAAGATCCTGCTAGCCTTGCCAGATTGATGAGTTTAGGTCAGTGAGAGAATCTGTCTCAAAAAATCTAAATAGATAGAAATTAAGAGACATAATTGAATAGCAGGGAGATCATAACTCAAGCAGTGTACCATATCTTCTGAAGAACTGCAGGTAGATCATAATTCAAGGCAGTGTACCATATAGACCATGACATGTTTCAAGGCACAGGCCAAGAAGATTTTGTACTTTTCCACCACCTGGACCCTCTTACCCCCTCCCCTTGTAAAACATGCTATAAAAAAGCATTTCATGTTCAAAAAAAGAAATAAAAAAAAAAGGAAAAAAAAAGAGACATAATTGACATTGAAGTCTAGCCCTCCCCAACCCAACAAGCTTATAAACATTTTAATGAGAAATTATAACCTTAAAATATGTAAATTTGACAGTGTTGAAATGTGTTCATTATACCCATTCTAGTTCATCTTTTCAACCTCTTTATTTGATGCAACTCAGTTAAAAAAAGTCTCTATTCCAAAATTTATTGTATTATGTATATATGCAACATGAGTAATGTTAATACTTCAGGGAGCTTTTCCCCTGAGGCTGTTAATTTGATTTTGAGATGAATGAGGTAGATGAACATCTTTCATTATCAAAATTCCCTAGGAGGGTACTTTGATTTGCCTACTAAATTGTGCATGACTTGTTGATTTTCACTTTATGATGCCACTGAAGGATGTATTGTCACAACTGAGAATGGAGAAAACATAAACTCCAAAGTGTCTGGCTTTAAATTCCTCTTGCCTACATGTTCAGCAGTAGGGGGAGTTGATATCTCACCCTATACAAATTGCTAAAGTTGTTTTTCCAAACCTGGTGTTTGAGAGTACACTCAGACCAACTGGCTATATTAGTAAACAGAATAGTGGTTATTTATACCAAACTAAACCATCTTTGTGTCATACTATAATTGTTCACTCTTATTTTTCATAAATCATATTACATTAAGAATTTGCTTTTTCAATTTTTATTAACATATTAAATATACAAAACAATGTTTATTCACAAGATTTACATGTATTTGTTTTATTGTGAGGGGCATATATATGAAGGTGAGATGAAAACTTTTGATAGTTGGGATTCTTCTTTCATACTCCAGATTAAAGAATTGAACTAGGATGTTAGAGATAAGAACATTTACTCACTAAGACATATCACTAACTCTGACAATGAGTTTAAATATGTTGTTTTCATGCATGTCAGTAATATCATAGCATAGTAATTCCAATTACCATCTATTGATCTCTTTCCACTCTCACTGACATGATGTTTTTCTGCTTTGTTGGGGTTTTTTTGGTTTTTGTTTGTTTGTTTGTTTGTTTTGTTTTGTTTTGCAGTAAGTCCCTCTCCTGTATCCAATATTTTGGTTAAGAGTTTAATTAGGATTGACTACAGGAGCATATTTAATTTAGAGTGTGTAATTTAGGAACAATTACACTACTGAAGGAAAAGTCTCCCCTTCACAGAGTACATGAACTACCTACAGATGCTCAAGGACTGTGTAGACTTGAGATGAACACTCCATGAGGGAAGATGATGGACTCAATCTTGATAAATCTGTGACATGGTACTTGAGAGTTCAGGAGTAGAAGCTATCACTGTTAGACCAGACATATAAGAAAATGAGTTTGGTAAGTCTCAGAAAAAGTGCAAGTGTTGAAAAGACCAGAGTGAAATGTGACTTATCACAACAAGGCATAACTTCCCCCAAATAAGTCAGAATAACCACCTGGAACCTGTGTTTTCTTTCACCATCATTCATAAGCATATTATGCTCTCAAATTTAAGAATGATTTTGCTGATTTTATCTCCCTGTATAAATTTTCCAGCTTTGTTTTGGCAGAGTGGGCCTAGAACTCATGTTTGGAAGGGATTATGCATTCTTCTTATTTACTCTGAAGGAATGTCAACTTGCAGCCTTTATTCATACACCTCTTGACTTTAACATTTTTCCAAGGTAAAGTAGAAGTCAGTCTGCCATTACTGTTGTTTCATCCCAAGCGAGTTCCTCATTTGAAATTTGGTTGATGGATAGTTGTCTACAAGCCAAAATCTAGGTTATAGGTTGATAACACTTAGCACTTTTCCCATGTTTTTGAAAGCATATTCAAGTAAAAGCCACCTGCATGTCAGGCTCAGGCATTAGGAGACAAGACATCTCAGATCAGTAGTTCCTAGTGTGGAACTCCAACTTGCAGTCATGTCCTATGTTGGTCTTACTAGAATTTCAAATGCCTGGTACAGAGGTTTATGTTTTAACAAGTCTACAGATGATTGTAGTTCACAATAAGCAGTAAAATTTGAATTCTAGAAATATCATGTTTTATTTATTGTATAAACTGAGTCAGGAAGACTTCATTTAAACTCTATTCTCTACTCTTGAATCAATTAAGAAAGCTATGGCATGTCTAGAAAACATAGACTTGTTTAAGTTAGAGTAGAGGGACTGAGGAGCTAGAACATCCTTAAATCACAACTATCGGGAACTCAGTTTGATACAAAGAATACACATAAAAGCCTGATATAGTGATATGAACTTTTAGTTATACAGATAGTAAGATCTGAATTGGTGACAGGTGGATCCTGAGAAGCTTGCTGACCAGTTAGTCACAAAGCTTTGGGCCAATAAGAGACCCTATTTCAAACTGAATGTAGAAGATACCTGAGGAATCTCACCCCAGGTTATCCTCTGACCTCCTCATGTATATGCAGACACATATACACTAATATCACATGAATATATCCCCAAAAATTCACACACATGCATACACATATGTACATGAATAACATTCTATAGATTTTGATATGAGTTTAATTTCACTCAATTATTGGTTTATTTCCCCATTTCTCAGGATTAAGTCTTCAAAATCAGTGCTACAGTATGTAGCTACATATAAATATTTTCACAGACATATAACCAAAGAGAAAAATTAACATGGAATTATTTGTAGACATTTCAACAGAGATAGAAGCAAAAGGTGATGAGAATGTGTAATTACAAGCAGATATGCAAGTACAAATAGAAAGAAGTGATCTTGAATGGAATTTAATACCTCACATCCATACAAAAATATAAAATACAAAGATGGGGATAATTAACTGAGATACATAGAGAGCATCAATCAAACTTCAGTAAGTGTTAACCAGGTTGTATTTAAGAAAGGGGAGGAATCATCACCTTCAGCAGTACACTGGGAATAAATGTATGCCTCAGAAGAGCCTAGACATTGTCACCAATAACTACTTCACATAAGCCAAATTCTTTTCTGTTTACAGGGAATCCCTCTCTGGATTTATCTCCTCCCCTTTCCAATGCAGAGATTCTTGCTATCAATTTTAGAGGAGAACAAATATTCTCTGACATTTATACCTTTATTCTCTATTCTCATCAGGTAAACAAAGGAAAAGAGTCTTTTCCAGATTAAATTCACATTTATCCACTGATAAATTTAGTTTGCTTTGGAAGGAAGTATCTCTGGCGAGGGGGTGATATTTCAGTCATTATATAGTCTTTTCTGCTTGACTTTGTTCTTCAGTAAATATGCAAAAGATATAAAAGAAAGTCAGGAGCATTAGAGATATCCTCAGTAGCATTCACTTTTTCATAATATTAACTTTAAGGCTAAGAAGTCTAAAGAATACATTATTAAGATATCATATGCTATTATTGAAAGGCCTCTAATCTATTTGGTTCTCAGCAAACTTAGGAATATATTTCATTAGTTAATAATTACATTATTTCATTGGTTTATTTTTCCCAGAAGAAAAATAGAAACTGTTAGAAATAAGGTTTTAGATAAAATGTTTCATTAGTATACTGGCTCAATTGATCCTTCGTTAGTATAGCACATATTAGTAACTACATGATTGTTAGGCAATGTATTAGAATCTGGGTGACCAAATATAAAGAGGCATTCTTTTTACTTTTGTAGAATCCAAATTATAAGACATTCTGTGTGAAGGCAATTATATAATAGAATTTGTTAAGTTGGTAGAAATGATGAGACACAGTGGGGAAAACCAATTTTTAAAGCCTTAGAATACACCAGGGAAGAATCAATGGAAAAGATTAGTGCCTAGCTGATGAAGACTTTAACCTGGGGAATATCTTAACCAAGCAGATAAGAATGATTCTGGTATAAGATGGAGTGGTTGCCAAGCCAGACAGACATGAGTCCACTCAGCCAGGCAGGTTTAGTTTGTCTTAATTTATGAATAGATTTGTCAATATTTATGTATATATGTGATAGCCAGAAAGAGGTGGGCTTTGAGTTCCCTGGACCTGGATTTCCAGGCAGTATTAAGCTACCCTCTGAAGCAGCAGCAAGTGAAGTTAACCCCTGAGACCAGAATTATTGAGCAATTATTGAGTGAAAACTTTACAGTTGCTTCCTGGGAGAAGAGGTGCCAAGTAAATTGGATGGAGGCAGCCTGCTTAGTAAAAGTGATGGTGTATACACACACTTTCTCATTTCTCCTTTGGTGAAAGGTTGGTGAACATGGTAGTTTGAATTGTCAGTGATACAATATTAGAATCACCTAGGATGTGACTCTCAATTTGCAAATATCCAGACTCTAAGGCCACTATCATTGGACATCGTCTTTAATGCTTAATTGACTTTAGTAGAGGCTGCCTAGAAGCAGGCAACATCATTCTTGGGCTTCATGCTCTGTACTATGTAAAAGTAAACAAGATGTGTTCTAAGCATTCATGCATTTAGTATCGTGAGTGTGACCATTTATTTCAGGGTATTGTTCCTGTGACTTCCCTATTAGACCACAAACTAAAATAAACTCTTTCACCCTTAAGTTGCGTTTCATTAGAGTATCATAGCACAGCAACAGAAAGGAATCTGAGATAATTAGGCCATAGGTCTATTAAGGTCAAAGGTCATTGCTCAGGATAATGTTTATAAAATGCCTACAATTTGTCCAGACCCATGCCTGTTAGCAGCTAGAACTCATGTAGCATACTTCTTTTCTAAGAGTTTTGGGTGGAATCATTAGCCTTTAGAATAGAAGCAATTTAACATCTAAGTAAAATAAAATTGGCCAACTGTTAATAATAAAAAGAAATCAACTTTGGGCAGTTTTGGAAATGGAAGCCAGAGCCGTGCACATGCAATGTGAGCTGTCTACTACACTTTACATTAGACTAAAAAATCAATTGTAATAAATATGAAAACATGAGCACACATCAAAGCCAAAGTGCCCTAATAGAGATATTATATATCAGACTATAATTTGAAGGCTTCTAGTCCCAGGAACCAGAGATCAAGGGAAATAATCTTTTATTAAAACAAATGAATAAATAAATACACATGGACCCTCAAACACCAAAAGCCACTAGAAACAGTCTTCTGTTGCTACTGTTCTATAGCCTGTTGTTACTGGTCCATTGTCCATCTCTGATAGGCCCTGTCAAAGACCTGGAACTATCTCTTACTTGAACCTCTTTATTGGGTCCTGCTTCACAGCTTCTAAACTGCAGGATTTATCTGAAGCCCTGTTATCACAATGATGACACCAAGGGGCACACTGATCACATGAGACTGTAAGTTCAGGAAATGATTCCAGTTTCCCCTTAACAAACACTCATTAAATAGGGAAAAGGATTTGACAGAGACTTGGCGGTATTTGAGACACACCTGTACATCTCCATAAGATAAAATTATCCACAGAAATCATCTTCAGTTTATGTTTACTTCTACTTTGCAAGGGAGACTTTCCATTGAGATGTAAAGGTATAAAAATGTGTATCTATCTGTCTGTCTGTCTGTCTGTCTGTCTGTCTCTTTATCTTTCTCTCACTCTCTTTCTCCATGCTCCCCTCCTATTAATTTTAACATTAAGGAAAAATAAAAATATCGAAAATTATAAATTTGTGAAACATTCAAAAGCCCCTTGCATTTGTTTCACAGTGTATCCTTGGAAATTTAAATTTTGAATGACTATATAAAACACATCATTGGCTTCATAGCCATAACAGTCTTTTTCAGGCTAGCTTTCCAGGCCATTGATTAAGCAAATTATCATTCTTCCCCTTTCCCTTTGTATACTTGTGGGAATATTCAAGTCAAGAGCATGCAATTTTTATACATCAGGATAGCACTACAAATGATACAAACATAAGAGTCCATTGTAAATGCAGAACAAACATTAAGGCTTGCAAGTTTAAAAGAGCACAACACAAACAGTTTATTAAAATGTTGATTTATTATTTCTAATTATGTGTTTATATATGTACTTATGTTGAGATATATGCATAAGAATGCAGGTGCCTACAGATTGCAGAACAGGACACTGGAATCCTTGGAGCAGGAATTACAAGAACTTGTGACCCACCTAAAGTGGAGTCTGGGAACTGAAACTGCTTTTAATCCAAGAGAAATATCTGCTCTTAACCAATCTCTCCAATCCCTTTAACCAGTTGATTTTAATAGTGCGGTAATTTCTTCACTTGATTCTTTCAATTCTTGTTAGATGTTATTTCTAAGCCTTGTAAATATGTAGGCAAACAGTAAGTTTCACAGTATAAATGCCCTCATCTTTGATGTGCTTCAGACTTTGATTTGGTATTTGGGTTCATCTTCTTTCTCTGCTGGTTTTAGATGAGTAAATAATAGCATAAGTGCTGAATGTGCTGTGGCATGCTTGTAATCACAGCTCTAGCTAGGCAAAGACATGGAGGTACCAGAATTTGGTAACCAATCTGTAAGCTACACATTCAGGAAGAAACCTTGTTTCAACAAGCAAGGTAGAAACCCTAATAAAGATACCAGATATCAAACTCTGGCCAAGATAATGACTGGGTAGCTCTCTGCTACGCTACTTAAGGATAAATCACAGCTGCTAATAACTGGCAGGCAATCACAGCCAGCCACAGGAACCCTCTACTCTCTTGTTGTTTTATTGTGGATGAGTCTGAATCAGTTCAAGGAAGCAGCTCCTGACCTCATTTGACTTGCAATCTTTGTCTTGGTCAGAGCTCAAGAAGTTCACAGAGCTAGTCCCAACGTGAATATAAGTTTTTCTGGCAAGTATCAAAAGCATGAAATCTGAACTCAAGAAGGACTAACACTGAAACAATAATAGTTCAACAATCACTTTACTGTTGATAAGAAATGTTCAGCTGAATGGACTAACCCTGAACCTGGTCACTGACTCTCCACATTTTAAGAGTCCCTTAGGACAAATACAACAGGGAGGAGGGATACAAAAATGACATTATGAGAAGCAATATTAGCAGGAGTGAACAGATTATTTATACAATATAAGCCTCCATCTGAGCTTTATCTCTGACCGTTAATTAAGTGCTGCCTCGGGGGAGTATAGGTCAGCAATGTGGCCATGCCACACAGAGCTCAACTGGCTATCAACAAGGAGTAAGAGACTTGAAACACAAAACTCCTGTCTTCTTCCCACCAATCATACTGGACAGAGGCAGCATAGGATTGTTAGGATTGTAGGAGGAATGGGGTTATATAGAGAAAGAGAGAGATGGATCATTTTTTAAGACAGTATTTTACTATGCTAAAAACTAGTAACATCAGAGAGATCTCAAGAAAAATGCCCATAGCCCAGGAAGAGTAAAGTTTGTTATTTAAAATGTCCATAGTGAGAGACCATGAACAGAGCTTCTCTCTAGAATCATGAGGAAATAGCTTCAAGATCACTTGAAATACCTACTGAGACCTAAAGATACTGCCTTCCTTTATTTCTGAATGAGACAGATGTTGAGAAATCCCAAGGAATTTCCTAGGAAAGTGGCATCATGAAAATCAATGGGCTTAGTTAGCATTTGATGTGGTGACAGTGTCCATCTTCCATACCAATAGATCTTCACAATTTACTACTGATTTTAGAAAGAGCCAATACACAGTAAATGAGAAGAAAGGAGCTGGCATGCTAAAGAGTAGGAACATGAAAATGCTTTAGGAGGCTGGGGCAGACACAGAATCGGTCTGCTCCTGTCCTGTGGAGATACTGAATTCCGAGTCATCCTAGAAGAGCCACTGCACTCAGAGCAGCTGGTAAGAACTCCATCTCACTCCCTAAGCCCCAGAGATACATCTGGGAGTGAGGGACATTCAGGACACAGCAGCTACCCAAACCCCGCCCCTCCGGAATTCCACTTCCCTTCCACCCCTGCCTGGTACTTTGGGCTGGAGCAGACACAGAGTTGGTATGCTCCTGTCCTGTGGAGAAACTGAATCCTGAGTCATCGAGGAGCCACTGCACTCAGAGCAGCCGCGGAGCCACTGCACTCAGAGCAGAAGGATTTCCAGATCCAAGAGGTGGCCTGAGTCCCAGGAGTTCTTCCACCCAGGAGATTAGGAGTATAAGACCACAGAGACATCTGGACTCCAAGGAGCTCTGCAATAAGCAAGATAACTGGAAATACAGACTCCAGTCTTACACAGTGAGGGCAGGTACCACTAGAGTTAACCAGATGGCGAAAGGCAAGCGCAAGAACATAAGCAACAGAAACCAAAGTTTCTTGGCATCATCAGTACCCAGTTCTACCAATATAGCAAGCCCTGAACACCCCATCACACCTGAAAAGCACGACTCAGAATCAAAATCACTTCTCATGATGAAGATAGAGGATTATAAGAAGGAATTAAGTAACTACCTTAAAGAAATACAGGAGAGTACAAGTAAACAGATAGAAGCCCTTACAGAAATCCCTTAAAGAAATTCAAGAAAACACAAAGAAGGATTTAAACAAAAACATTCAGGATTTGAAAATGGAAATAGAAACAATAAAGAAAGTTCAAAGGGAGACAACCATGGAGATAGAAAACCTAAGAAAGAGATCAGGAGTCATAGATGCAAGCATCACCAACCAAATACAAGAGATAGAAGAGAGAATCTCAAATGCAGAAGACACGGTGGAAAATATTGACACAGTTGTCAAAGAAAATGCAAAATGCAAAAAACTCCTAACTCAAAACATCCAGGAAATCCAGGACATAATGAGAAGACCAAACCTAAGGATAATTGGTATAGATGAGAATGAAGATTCCCAACTTAAAGGGCCAGTAAATATCTTCAACAAAATTATTGAGGAAAACTTCTCTAACCTAAAGAACAAGATGCCCATAAACATACAAGAAGCCTACAGAACACCAAATAGACTAGACCAGAAAAGAAATACCTCCCGTCACATAATAATCAAAACATCAGATGCACAAAACAAAGAAAAATTACTAAAAGCAGTAAGGGAAAAAGGTCAAGTAACATATAAAGGCAGACCTATAAGAATTACACCAGACTTCTCACCAGAGACTATAAAAGCCAGAAGAGCCTGGACTGACATCATACAGAGCCTAAGAGAACACAATTGCCAGCCCAGATTACTATACCCAGCAAAACTCTCAATCACTATAGATGGTGAAACCAAGATATTCCATGACAAAACCAAATTTGCACAATATCTTCACACAAACCCAGCACTTCAAAGGATAATTGATGGAAAACGCCAACACAAGGAGGGAAACTACAACCTAGAAAAAGCAAGGAAGTAATCTTCCAACAACCTCAAAAGAAGATAACTATACAACCATAACTTTACCTCTAAAAACAAAAAATAACAGGAAGACGCAATCATTTTTCCTTAATATCTCTTAACATCAATGGTCTCAATTCGCCAATAAAAAGACGCAGACTATCAGACTGGATACACAAACAAGACCCAGAATTTTGCTGCATACAAGAAACGCACCTCAGTGACAAAGACAGACACTACCGCAGAATAAAAGGGTGGAAAACAATTTTCCAAGCCAATGGTCCCAAGAAACAAGCTGAAGTATCCATTCTAATATCAAATAAAATCGACTTTCATCCTAAATTAATCAAAAAAGATAAGGAAGGACACTTCATACTCATCAAAGGAAAAATCTACCAAGGTGAACTCTCAATTCTGAGCATCTATGCTCCAAATGCAAGGGGACCTACATACGTAAAAGAAACTTTACTAAAGCTCAAAACACACATTACACCTCACACAATAATATTGGGGAATTTCAACACCCCACTCTCAGCAATGGACAGATCATGGGAACAGAAACTAAACCGAGACACTTTGACATTAACAGAAGTTATGAACCAAATGGACTTAACAAACATCTATAGAATATTTCATCCTAAAACAAAAGAATATACCTTTTTCTCAGCACCTCATGGTACCTTCTCCAAAATAGACCATATAATTGGTCACAATCAACCCTCTACAGATACAAAAAGATTGAAATAATCCCTTGCATCTTATCAGATCACCACGGAATAAGACTGGTCTTTAATAATGACAAAACCAATGGAAAACCCACGTGCTCATGGAAACTGAACAACTCTCTACTCAATGATGACTTGGTCAAGGAAGAAATAAAGAAAGAAAGAAAAGACTTTTTAGAACTCAATGAAAATGAGGACACATCATACCAAAACTTGTGGGACTCCATGAAGGCAGTGATAAGAGGAAAACTCATAGCTCTAAGTGCCTACAAAAAGAAACTGGAAAGAGCACACACTAACAACTTGACTGCACAAGTAAAAGCTCTAGAACAAAAAGAAGTAAATCCACCCAGGAGGAGTAGAAGGCAGGAAATAATCAAACTCAGGGCTGAAATCAACCAAATAGAAACAGAAAGAACAATACAAAATATCAATAAAACCAGGAGTTGGTTCTTTGAGAAAATCAACAAGATAGATAAACCGTTAGCCAGGTTAACCAGAGGGCACAGAGACAGTATCCAAATTAATAAAATCAGAACTGAAAAGGGAGACATAACAACAGAAACTGAAGAAATTCAAAAAATCATCAGATCCTGCTCAACAAAATCAGGCCTATACTCAACAAAACTGGAAAACCTGGATGAAATGGACAATTTCCTAGACAGATACCAGGTCCCAAAGTTAAACCAGGAGCAGATAAACCATGGAAATAGTCCCATAACCCCTCAGGAAATAGCAGCAGTTATTAAAAGTCTTTTTTTCCCAAAAAAGCCCAGGACCAGATGGTTTTAGTGCTGAATTCTATCAGACCTTCAAAGAAGATCTAATACCAATTCTCTTCAAACTATTTGACAAAATAGAGACAGAAGGATCACTACCCAGTTCGTTCTATGAAGCTACAATTAAACTCATACCCAAACCCCACAAGGACCCGACAAAGAAAGAGAACTTCAGACCAATCTCCCTTATGAACATCAATGCAAAAATACTCAAGAAAATTCTAGCAAACAGAATCCAAGAACACATCAAAACAATCATCCATCATGATCAAGTAGGTTTTATCCCAGGAATGCAGGGATGGTTCAATATTTGGAAATCCATCAAGGTAATCCACTATATAAACAAACTTAAAGAAAAAAAAACACATGATCCTCTCACTAGATGCTGAGAAACCATTTGACAAAATTCAACATCCCTTCATGATAAACGTCTTGGAAAGATCAGGAATTCAAGGCCCCTACCTAAACATAGTAAAAGCAATTTACAGCAAACCAGTAGCCAACATCAAGCTAAATGGAGAGAAACTTTAAGCAATCCCACTAAGATCAGGGACAAGACAAGGCTCCCCACTCTCCCCCTACCTATTCAATATAGTACTGGAAGTCCTGGCCAGAGCAATTAGACAACAAAAAGAAGTCAAAGGGATACAAATAGGAAAGCAAGAAGTCAAAATATCGCTATTTGCAGATGATATGATAGTATACTTAAGTGACCCCAAAACTTCCACCAGAGAACTCCTAAACCTGATAAACAACTTCAGCAAAGTGGGTGGTTATAAAATCAACTCAAACAAATCAGTAGCCTTCCTCTACATGAAAGATAAACAGACTGAAAAAGAAATTAGGGAAATGACACCTTTCACAATAGTTGCAAATAATATAAAATACCTTGGTGTGAATCTAACCAAGCAAGTGAAAGACCTGTATGACAAGAACTTCAAGTCTCTGAAGAAAGAAATCGAAGAAGAGCTCAGAAGATGGAAAGATCTCCCATGCTCATGGATTGGCAGGATTAATATAATAAAAATGGCCATCTTGCCAAAAGCAATCTACAGATTCAATGCAATCCCTACTAAAATCCCAACTCAATTAATCACAGAGTTAGAAAAGGAAATTCTCAAATTCATATGGAAAAACAAAAAACCCAGGATAGCAAAAACTATTCTCAACAATAAAAGGACTTCGGGAGGAATCACCATCCCTGATCTCAAGCTGTACTACAAAGCAATAGTGATAAAAACTACCTGGTATTGGTACAGAGACAGGCAGGAAGATCAATGGAATAGAATTGAAGATCCAGAAATGAACCCACACTCCTATGGTCACTTGATCTTTGACAAAGGAGCTAAAACTGTCCAGTGGAAAAAGGACAGCATTTTCAACAAATGGTGCTGGTTCAACTGGAGGACAACATATAGAAGAATGAAAATTGATCCATTCTTATCCCCTTGTACAAAGTTCAAGTCTAAGTGGATAAAGGACCTCCACATAAAACCAGATACACTGAAACTAATAGAAGAGAAGGTGGGGAAGAGCCTCGAATACTTGGGCACAGGGGAAAAGTTCCTGAACAGAACACCAATGGCATATGCTCTAAGATCAAGAATTGACAAATGGGACTTCATAAAATTGCAAAGTTTCTGTAAGGCAAAGGACACTGTCAATAGGACAAAATGACAACCAACAAATTGGGAAAAGATCTTTACCAATCCTTCATCTGATAGAGGGCTAATATCCAATATATACAAAGAACTCAAGAAATTAGACTCCAGACAACCAAATTACCCTATTAAAAAATGGGGTATAGAGCTTAACAAAGAATTGTCAATGGAAGAAACTCGAATGGCCGAGAAGCACCTAAAGAAATGTTCAGCATCCTTAGTTGTCAGGGAAATGCAAATCAAAACAACCCTGAGATTCCATCTCACACCACTCAGAATGGCTAAGTTTAAAAACTCAGGTGATAGTAGATGCTGGCGAGCGTGTGGAGAAAGAGGAACACTCCTCCATTGTTGCTGGGACTGCAAGATGGTGCAACCACTTTGGAAATCAGTCTGGAGGCTCCTCAGAAAATTGGACATAGCATTACCTGAGGATCCAGCTATATCACTCCTAGGCATATACCCAGAAGATGCTCGAACATATAACAAGGACATATGCTCAACTATGTTCATAGCAGCCTTGTTTATAATAGCCAGGAGCTGGAAATAACCCAGATGTCCTTCAACTGAGGAATGGATTCAAAAAATGTGGTATATTTACACAATGGAGTATTACTCAGCTATTAAAAACAATGAATTCGAGAGGTTCCTAGGTAAATGGATGGAACTAGAAATTATCATCCTGAGTGAGGTAAGCCAATCACAAAAGAACACACATGGTATTCACTCACTGATTATTGGATATTAGCCTAGAACCTTGAAATGCCCAAGATGCAACTCACAGGCCACATGAAGCCCATAAAGAAGGAAGACCAAGTGGGGGTGATTTGGTCCTTCTTAGAAGGAGCAACAAAATACTCAAGGGAGCAAATATGGAGACAAAGTGAGGGACAGAAACTGAAGGAGGGGCCGTCTCAAGACCACTCCACCTGAGTATCTATCCCATGTGCAATCACCAAAGGTAGATGCTGATGTGGAAGTCAGGAAGTGCATGCTGATAAGATGTCTCCTCAGAGGTCTTCAAGAGTCTGACATATTCAGAGGCAGATGCTCACAACTAGCCATTGAACTGATAATGGGGTTCCCAATGGAGGAGTTAGAGTGAAGGCCATTGGAGCTGAAAGGGTTTGTGGCCCCAAGAGGACAGCAACAATACCAACCAACCACAGCTCCCAGGGTCTAAACCACCAGCCTGGGAGCACTTAGGGAGGGACCCAGGGCTTCAGTTGAATATGTAAGAGTGGAGGGCCCTGCTGGGCATAGGTGGAAGAAGAGAACCTTGACAGCATGAAGGCTGGATGCCCCAGGGGGTGGGAATTTTGAGGATGGGGAGGTGGGAGTGGGGGGGGGTAGATAGAGGTTATATCCACAGAGAAGAAGGAGGAGGGGTGAGGGGATTGGGGGTTCCTGGGTGGGTGGGGGATGGGGTAAGGGGACAACATAGGAAATGTAAATAAAACATCCAATAAACATTTAAAAAAACAAAAACAAAAACAAAAATAAACAAAAACAAAAAAACAAAAAAACTGCTTTAGATGGGTGTGTCCTATAACCTCTTCACAGAAATACTGAGAGAAAGATATAACAGACCATCTACAGTCTAACAAGAATTAGTCACCACTTTTGCCATTTGCATTTGCATACTGTGATTGGCAGCTGAGTGCTAGGTTCACACAGCTATGGTCAGTGTGAATGTGGGCTGAGCTTTCCTTCCCAGAGAGGAACTCCAACAACCCAAATCTGTTTATAAAAAAACAGACCTTTGAAAGAGGAAATTGACTGATAAAAGTTAACCCAAGAGCAAATCAAAAAGTATCATTACTAGACATTAAAATTGAGCCAAACACAGAAGTAATTACTTAAGGTATCAGTGGATATGGACAGAATTATATATCTAACATGGGAACATCTAAAAACAGTACAAAAATACCACAAGTACATTTAGATAAATGAAGAATATGCCTGTGATAAAATGAAGAAGATTTCTTAAAGAAATGACAGTTATAGCACTTCACACTGAGGAGCCTCTTAGAATTATCACTGAGCACTGAAAAACAACAAAAAGAGTTGGAGAAATGCCTCAGTGATTAGGGATACCTACTTATCTTCCAAAAAGCCTAAGCCTGGTTCCCAGCTCCCACCTGTGACTCATAACAGTCTGCAAATCCTGCTCCAGGGTATTTAATGACCAAAGCCTCTGCTGACACCTTCACTCACACACCACATGCCAGCACATATTATTAAAACTAATAAAAATTTATATCCACAGAAGATAAACGAATGATAATAGTAAGTGGATCTAGATTAAAAAACAATTGGTATAAGAATAAGAAAAGGTTTAGTCTCATATATCACATGAGAAGACAACAAAAAATACTCTCTCAAGGGCTCTGCACCTTGCATGGGTAGCATAGTACAGCTGACTCTGGTTTTTGGGGAGAAGATCTTGCTGAGAGGGGATGGCCATGAGAGAGCTGACCCTGCCACTTGTCTGCTATGTGGTGACATGAACAAGGAGGAGTTGTCCTCCCTTCTTGCCCCTGCTCACATAAAGGCAATCAGGAGAGCTTACTCTGCAGTCATCAGAACAAGACAGCTGTTCCTGCCTCTTACTGTAGCAATCAGGAAAGTATGCCTTGCATTTTACCTGGTCAGCATAGTAGAGCTAGCCCTGGATATGGTGGTTGCTGGTGAGTGCTTAAGCCCAGAGAACTTGAGTACAGGAGAGTTGGCACTGCCTCTTGTCTGCTGGTCCTTGGAAACTGAGAGTGGGAGAACTGGCCACGACTCTCAGTAGCTGCAACAATTGGAAAAACAGGTCCTCTACCTCATCTGGGCAGCAGGGTAGAGTTGGCCCTGGTTACAGAGGTTGCAAGACAGCAGACTATTAGGTAAGCTGACCATCTCAGATAACCCTCAGGACCAGATCCAAGGCCTTTAGCTGGCCCATCCCAACATCTGTTCCTTTAATTAACTGCTAAAGTACATGAAGAGACTGGTCCTACAGATCAAAAAACTACAGGATCTCCATGACGCACTGCAACAACAGAATATCCTAGAGAAGTCCTAGTAAGGTTTCAGTTTCAAAAAACTAAAAGCCAGAGGCTGCACCCTCATTTCAGACAAATGACTTATTGTAATCAACATTTGCAAATCAAGATATGTGGACAATAGGAATTATTCTAGGCTACACTGTGGTAAACTACAATTTCCACAAGATTTTATTTTTCCTGTACGGAAAAAGTTACAAGGATGAAGGTGAGCATGAGGGGAAGGGAAGGTGAGTGGCATTGCCATACCTGATATGAAATATTCACAATGTAAACCGAGAGAGATAGAGATAGAGATAGAGATAGAGATAGAGATAGAGATAGATAGAGAGAGAG
>NW_021605506.1:204249-222832 GCF_004785775.1 Grammomys surdaster
AGAGATAGAGAGAGAGAGAGAGAGAGAGAGAGAGAGAGAGAGAGAGAGAGAGAGAGAGAGACTCATTCTCTCTATGGTACCAGAGTATACATCTATGAAACATTGAGGGTAAAGGTCAATGTGTTATCACAAGGATTAAGTACACATCTGATATATAGATATAGATTAGAGAGATAGAGATAGAGAGATAGAGAGAGAGAGAGAGAGAGAGAGAGAGAGAGAGAGAGATATCCAGGAGCTAATTCAAACTCCTGTCATTCTCAATTATAAGTTTTCTCAGGGTTCTGAACTGTTGTGAACACCTCATGAGTTCTTCTGCCTAGTGGCAAGGTCCACTGCCCCACACTTCATGTTCAGACTCTTGACACTAGAGTGTGATACAATATGATGAGGCAGCTTTTGTTTGTGCTATCACGTCTGTTACTTTCCAATTACCATGTTCCCTTCATAATGAAATGCATACCTCTAGAACTATAAGAAAAATAAAAGCTTTTTATTTTTTTCACAAAAGCAGGTTTTGTCAGGATATTTTATCAAAAACTAAAACTTTATGTAACACTGTGGTGTATTAACTTCTAGGATGATGTGAACATATATCTTGTTATCCAAGATGAGTTACAGACAACAGGCAAACTTAAAGATTCTGTAAAAGTGCAACTTGGTTAAACAGTAAGTTTCTTCTACTAACTCACAGGTACTAGGTGTGGTGTTTCTTCGAGAAGGGTTGGTAATTGTGATGGCTATTTCAAGTTGACAACTTGATTGCATCTGAAGTGAACTACTCTCTAGAAATGGAGTACACACCTGTGATTCAGATTCTGAGGCTGGACAACACAGAATTTTGATCTGGATATTGATATGGGATGACAAACTCTTATGATCAATATCTTGAGACAGAGTGGCCATGAGGCAAGGTGATACATGCCTTCAATCCCAGGAGACAGAGACCAAAATTTCTCTGAGTGCAAGGCTGGCCTGTGATAGAGCAAGCTCCACATAAAGAACAGCTTAGCTCCAGGAGTGGTGTTACATACCTTTAATCTGGGTCTTACCTGATTCTGGAGACCTACATAACGACATTGGTAGAAGGACGTCTTTCTTTTTCTTCTTCTGTTTGCAATTACTGGTCATAGCATATTAGAAACTACTTCTTCAGGATTCCTGCTTAACCCAAAGACCAGCTAAAGCATCTAGCCTCATGTGACTGAGTAACTAGTAGATTCTTGGACTTCCCATTCATACCTGTCAGTTGTTAGATTAGTTGGACTGCAGACTGTAAGTCATTTCAGTAATTTTCCTTAATGTATAGAGATATACCATAATTTCTGTGACTCTGGAGAATCCTAACTGATAGTGATCCTCTGCCCAATAGTTTTTATGATCACAAAGTTCCATTGAGTTGAATCTGCCTCCTAGAGTCCCCTTCATAATTAATCTGTTACTTACACTCTTATGTTTCCCAAAATTACATGTAGATAGGGAGGGGGACAGAAAGTTGTAATAAGTAGAATCTCAGAATCTCAGATATGATGCTTTCTTCCTTCTAACTAGAATGTATTTTTTGCTGCACTACCATTACAATATACATGACTATCCATACACTGGCTTGATTAGTCAGAGGTCATGACTACTCCAAAAGGATAATGAGATTTCTTTGCTATAGTCTGAGTAAATATCCGTACTACAACACAAGCAAGAACCAACCAACCAAACAACAGCAACACCACCACCACCACCAACAACAACAACAACAAAAAAACCTGACGATATTTTTTAAGTAATTATACATCATGGGCCTTCCCATTTAAACACTTCCTATTAAAATGCTGACCACAGGAAGCTAGACAGAGCCTGAAGAAATCAGGTCTCACTCATATCTCTGCATATCTGTCTGTGACAGGGATTTAAGATACTATGTATGCTGTGGTTTTCTGCACCTGGTCCTGCTCCTGATTTATGGTTCTTCCCAGTACCTGGATCTTCTGTGTTTTGTCCATCACACTATATTGAACTATATCACATTGTGTAAAATTTCCTGCCACTTTTGGAAAGCATAGAAAATTAAATAGTTTCCATTATTGGGAGTATTTATCAAAGACTCCTTCTGTTCTGTGGCTCCCTAATGTCATTCTTGCTTTTAGTTTGAGGCGTCTTTTTAATGAAGCTCATTAAGGTTATATTTATGTAGTTTTTGATATGTTGTTCCTTTCTAATTATCTCCTAACTTAATGTCTGATCATGGCCTCTGTGGTCTTGAAATCTTTTGTCCCCTAATAATATTTGTCATTAAAGGGTAAGTTTATGTCAGCACCTTTACCGAACCTTCTCCCTTTTCACGCTGTCTAAATTTAAATGTGTAGTATATTCCTAGTTAAAATTAAATGATACTAGATATTAAAAGATAATTGAAAAATTCACAAACTTATAGAAATTAAGCATGTTTTTAATTGAATGTGACAAAGAATATATTTGAAGGTAAGATAGAAAATATGTAAGACAAATTAATAAATGCATACAGAATCCTCTATGGAAAGAAAGCCAGTAATGAAATTTATAGTTTTACATAGAGTAAAAAGAGGGGTCCATATAACAATTACATTTACATAGTAACCAATTAGTAAAAAACAAGAGAAAGAAACTAAATTTAAACACAGTAAAGAAGAAATGATAAAGAGTAAATAATAAAACTATAGATAAGAAAATAAGAAGACACCAATAAAACCAGTGGTAAGATCTTTGACCACAATGGCCAAAATTGATAATTATTATATAGATAAGTGTGGTAGTTTAAATATGTTTAGTATTTATAACTGTGATCATAAGACCTTTTCCATTTTATCTCCAAATTATTCTTTCATTTCCAAATAAACACAGAACTGAATCTTGGGTCATATTGAAATAACTTTCTGACCCAAATACATGATTGTTAACGTACTATGAATGCTAAAGTTCAGAGAAAATAATCACAGTGTCAGTTACAGGAGAATTTTTTTTAAAACCATGCACCACAAAAATTCTGTTTATTTATTCACATCAGGAAATCCAGTAAAAATTACTTAAAGTACATTAATTCAAATCTGCTCAGCCTACTTCCATGCAAAAGTTCTTGCATAATAGGAAGGATTATCCTAATTAAATCTCAAACATCTACAACTGTGAAACTATGCGTTTATATCTATGATAACAGTAGCTTTAGAATGACTCTAAACTAAAATACTTACTCCCCTAATCAGTCTGTACTGGCCTTTCTAAGTCAAAGCAGACTTTGTCACACTTTTGCTGTCTCGTAGAAGTATTTTATTGTGTTTATTTTATCTTGTGTTTTTTTGCTGTGTCATGGTCAGTATCTTATTCTTGTTTACTTCACTTTTATGTATGTGCAAGTGTGTATGTACTTTTGTGTAGGATTACTGAATGGGGGTTATGGTTATGGGTAGTATTAAGGTGTAGGGTTGACTTTATCAAAGCCTTGAATTCAACAAGTAGGCATAATTGGCTAACCAGTGCATTCCAGAGATTCATTGCTGGGATTCTACATATAAACTCCAGCAATAAAATTGTAAGTTTTACACACAATTTCCGAATTTGAACTCAGGTCTTTATGTTTACAAGAAGTAATTTGCTTACTAAGCATTCTCCCCAATCCTTATGCTCAGTGTTTATGGTACACATGAACGAACTTGCCACTCTTCTTGTCATTGTTAGTTTTTTCTTTCTTTCCTTTATTTTTAAAAAGTCATTTGTTCCTCATCTGTCAGCTACAGCAAACTCCATCTGGTCTCTTGCTGGACAGGTAGTTAAATCTCTTCCTTCCAGAATAGAAGAATCTGGTTTTTGACCCTAAAATATGGATTTATACATTCTCAAATCAGCAAGGCGAATCTCTTGGCTACTACTTCTATTTAAATGCCTGCCAAATGTTTGCTTTCTGTAAAGTTATTTCTGAGATTTCACAGTCAGAACTGGGGTCCTGAAAACTGGCATGTAAGTAGAAGTTCTCAGTTGCTCAGCTTATACCTTTCTTAATCTGTCCAGATTGCTTGGCAAGGTATTTAATTTTTATGAGGTCTGTTTATCAGGAACTCAGCCATCTTTGCAGGATTTGGCTAGCATTGTTTAAATGATCCTGTTTATATGGCTTCTGAGGTCAATTCCAAGGGCTGAATTATCTGTGTATCAAGTTGGCTGGCCTATTGAGCATGTCCCAAGTAGCATATGTTGGGGAGGAACATACAAATGTTCCCCAGGCTTTGTTGCTCCTAAAAACTAGTCCCTATGGCATATATCTATGCTGAACACTGTCAAACTAGCTTTAACCAAGGGACACTATACAGCTTTTTGTGGATTCACTCTATGTTGAAAACAGGCAAATAATTCAAAGATTTTTCTACTCCCTTTGTAATGCTGGCCACAAGAAAGAACATTAGGAGACAAACTCAAATGCAACACATAGTGATAACTTGATTAATTATAATATTAAATTGATTTTTGCAGCATCTTCTCACACAAAATTCAAATTCTAAACCATTGACAATTTAATTCCACTAAAGCATCCCAGTATATTCTTGTCTTCTGTCAAGACTGGTTCGTTTTCTTTCTTCAGAATTTCAGAAAACATATATTCTACTCAAGTGAATATTTTCAAACAAAGGTAACATCATCATACATCTAACATCAATGCCATTATTATGCTTAAAATTTTCAGTTTTATCATGTAATCATTAAGATTACATTAACGAAATACTAGTCTAATCCTGTCACCAGGTACATTTACTAAATTTATTATTACTCTTCAAAAAGTGACAGTTTACTGACATACTTTCTAATTGATAATTAATTTTGTTTTGTTTTGAAAATACCACATTATGTACATAGCAATACAATTTATATGTTAAATGACAATATAATAGAGTCACTTGATACAGTTTTAAACAACAACAAAAAGAAATTTAAAAAATGCAGTTTACAGAGTCCCTCACTCCAAAACAATATTTTATAAAAAATTAACTTTACAAAACAGGTCAATGTAAATATAATACGTGATTAGTAATTAGTACTGCAGTAATGATCCATGGAATTAAAGCTACTTAGAATCCAGATTTTTTAATTGTTTTTTTCTTGTTTATATTTTGACTTCATCTTCTCTTTTTATAGTCGTGTTGCACATTTATGCACAGATACATATTACATGTGCATGTAATAGCCAGAAATCATCCTGTGGTTAGTTAACCTCAGAATTATCTTCCCACAGTCCACCTCATTCATTTACTTATTTTGTGACAAGGACTCTTTATGGGACCCAGAATTTGGGGATCTGGCCAGGCTATCCAGCCATCAAAACCACCTCCCTAGTATATACGTGAGTGTGTGTATGTGTGTGTGTGTGTGTGTTTGTGTGTGTATTTCCATGTTGAACATTATATCAGAGTAGCGGTGATTGAATTTGGGTACTACTGCTTGAAAGACAAGCTCTTTTGTAACTGAGCTATTGCCCTAGCTTTTAATGCATCACTTTCATGCAGGAATCACAAAAGATTTTACAATGACAATATTTTAAATGAGACACAGTTGTGATCCCATCCATGCTCTGAGTCTTCATATATTTGTCATTGATTCTGATGCCAGGTTTGAATGTCTATTATCTCACAGCATACTTTTAAGCATGCAAGCATATGATAAGTAATAAGTAAATGGAATTTTCCTTTTTTTCAAAAAGACAAATCAAGCATTCCAATAAGAGCAGAGAAAAGTTCTACACAAGTCTTATGGGGAATGTTGTAGATCCCTAGCAGCAGTATTGTCTGTACTATGGGAAGCCAAATTATTAAGCTGTTGCTTAAGCCTCATTTACATTTAAAAATTTTACAGGTAACTATAGGAAAATAACAAAAGAAATTTGAGAAGCAAAGAAGTATATAATCAGTTCACCTGCCAGCATGAGCCCACACCAACAGTACTTACAATTCCTTATATAAGACAGAGCACTAGCCAAGACATTGCTTTTATTACACATCCCCAAAACACCATGTGCTGGATATTTGAGTAACACAGGGAAAGCTTATATTTAAGTGAGTTTAAAAAGTAGTGGCTGTCACTCAGAAAGGAAAGAAAGGGAATGGGTTTGGTTTTCATTTGTATTTGAGATAGACTTTTTAAGAATAATAGAATAAAGAGGCATTGGCTGTTCTTATATACACACCTATTTAGTTTAACTACTTAAAGCTAAACCTGCGTGAAATTCCTGAGCAAAGACATTCCTATGGTCTCTGACTAGGAATATCATATTATCTGAGACATCTTGTACTTAATCAAGAAGTAGGAAGATGTGAAATGTGCCTTAGAATGAGTTCTATCCAAAACTCCTAAAACCAAATTGGGGCTTTTCTTGTTTCAGTGATCTGGAAAATTCTTTTCTGTGTAATAGTTCATTCTTTGGTAAGACCATATGAACACAGTGCAATTTGGGTTACCTGAGAAACAAAAAAATTGTGTTGACTGCTTTTGAAAATTACTCTGACCAAAAGGGCATGAAAAACATTTGGATATAGAAGAATAGATCTGGCTAATTGTCTTTCTTTCAATCAGACCTCATTGGCTGAAGTTGTTTGCTAATCTATATAATGAGAGTAATAAGAATACTGACAGGCAGATTTTCTATGAAGAAAGGGGATACTTGATAACTAAAAGTTTAAACTCACCTAATGCTGTGACTGTATTGGAGGGACAAAAATTACTAATTCTGAAGACGTATTTTCTTTCTTTTTCTGATATAATTTCTAATGCATTTAAGAAACATTTTGCTCTCAGTGATCATATTCCAAAGATGAAATTTCCAGATCTTAATTGCTCAGAATGTTTCTGAATGATCCCCACCCCCCCCCATTACAGTTGGGCATCCTGAAAGAAAACCAAGGGTGGATGGAGAGCAGATGATGTGTTAAGACAAGTACATCAAGCTTCATGTTAGGGCATCACTCCTTACCTAAAATGATCTTACGCTGACTGTCTCCATATTGAATATTTTCCCTAATTGTGAATTATATTTTTGAGGTATCAAAAGTTCAAACATGGCTTGTTACAATATCAGAACGTATCCATATTGCAGTAAACAGGAATCTTTTGGAACAAGATTATACTTACATGAACTTATCTGTAATCTAGGTTGTTTTTTAGCTATTTCCTTTAAATTGAAATACTATTTCCTAGAGAGATGGAGTAAGGTCTTAAGACTGAGGAAGTAAACAAATTGTTCAAGGCTCAGGAAGTCAAGGAACTTAGAAGTTTGAGGAAGCCCCTGAAACTTATAAGTCAGAAGACCCTCATCTCAGTTTATATAAAAAAATAAATACATGTTTTGGGATGAAGCTTCCTCACCCAGCTAAACTGCCTGCAAGTAAGGATCTAGTGTGTGTGAGTCAACATGCATGTTAGGGTGAGTTTTTCAGAGACACATCTTCCTTTGAGTCACCTATTCCCCTATGAGTAACTTCTCTTCTGTGGTTCTGTAAATAACATCGTTAAACTCACTGACCATAGCTAAACAAGAGAAATTAGTTCTGTAGTCTGGCATTAGCAACTCATCTGGGATGAAGAGATATTTGTTCTTGTGTCT
This sequence comes from Grammomys surdaster, assembly GCF_004785775.1. Classification (NCBI taxonomy): domain Eukaryota; kingdom Metazoa; phylum Chordata; class Mammalia; order Rodentia; family Muridae; genus Grammomys; species Grammomys surdaster. The sequence goes on from NW_021605506.1 coordinate 211,862, forward strand.
CCACTAAAGTTTGAACAGTACAGGTATGCTTTAAATTATAATGTGCTTAAGTGATTGAACTTTCTGAGATGACTGTGTATGGAAACATTTGCTGACTCTGGGATAAGCCAGCTGTTACAGTGTGAACATGCTCAAGCATACTTGCAGTTACAGCCATGTGGTGAAAGACTGAACCTTCCTGTATACAGCCTCATGAGGAAGCAGAGTCTCCTCCATCCCCATTTTATCTCTGGCACAAAAACTTGCAGCTTCATGAATGCTCAAGGCAGAACATTTATAGATTCTGCATCTTGAATCTAAAAAATAAGAAGTAAGAGGTAATTACTCTTGTTATGAGCTTTGTATTTCGAATTAATTTTTAGACATCATGTAAATCAAGCACACTTTGTTCTATTAAATTTCTTTGGACTTTCTGTTCATTGAAAAGTCTTTGTGTGTGTATATGTGCCTGTGTGTGTGTGTATGTGTTTATTTGTGTATCAGTGGGTATATGTAACATGTATATTTAATTACATATGTATATATTCATATACATGTCTTCATATGCCTTCCATTGTTCTCTCTGTCCATTGTAAGATTCTGAGTGTGTATCTGCCTGAGTGTGGTCTTTTCTTATTTGTTTCAGTGTCTCTGTTGGTGTTCCTGTCTGTGCCTGTGTCTTTGTCTGAGTCTGTTCCTAACAAAGGACTCTGTCTCTGTTTTATTGAAAAGCACATAAGCAGCACATGGGAAAGAAAAGAGGATACTGCATAGCAAGCGTTAACAAAGTTTTAGAATCACTGATTCTAATGGACTGCAACTAACTCAGATAAACCAACACTGTGAGGAATTATTTGTATGTTGCGTCCAGCATTTGTGGTAAATATTAATTTTATCAGACTTCTTTTGTCACATTTTCACCTTTCAGCAAATGTTATAATAACCTACTCATACATATACATGCATTCCTTTCTGGTTCAGTGCCAAAGAGCAGTACATAATTTAAGATTAAAGCTGTGTATTATGTTAGGTTTTAAATGTTAATTATTTTATAAATCCAAAGCAAGTAAGGTGGATTGTTACATTGATCTCTTAAAAGCAGATTAGACAAACAGGGTGAGTTTTTAGTATAGGATAGCAGTCTTAAGTGGGCTCAAATTGTATCAGTAACTGTACATGTGAGGTGCAGCAAAAGCCCCAGTGTCTTAGGATATAAAAGATACTTTCATAATGGTACACTGTCTTATTTTTCAAAACTAAAGTTAGTTGGCAGTTAGTCAGGAAACCTTATAAGATTTTGTAGTCTTGAAACACAAAATATAAAGTATTGGTTGCAATGTGGAGAAGAGGGTAGTGGTGTCAACCTTTGTATTCTGTCATTCTATATCAACAATACAGAAGGAAAAGAATTTACGATGTAAATAAAATGAGAGGTTATCAGGTGCCTAATGGTAGACGCTGCTAGAACTGCAGTCATTTATTTTTTGTACACAGATGCCTGAAAGAGGGAAGGAAGGAAAATTTTATGACAAGATTAAAGAGCTGAGTGTTAGGACCAAGACCATTGGAAGCTAACAACAGCCTACCGCTGGCTTCCTGTCAGGAGGACCAGACTGCTAGTTTTTGTTGTTGTTGCTGTTTGTTTGTTTCAGGAAAACTGATTTGCCTTCACTCTTTCCCTGAAAAGAGAAATATTCACACTTTGCCCCTGAGAAATGACCACCAAGAATAATCACTTAGACTTCAAATACCATTTTCTAATGGTAAGACTACCTTAACTAAAAATCTGAGAATTTCAGCTTTGGTAAAAGTCCCTTAGCTTCAGGAAAAAAATCTCCATTGAGGCAGGAATAAAAGACCACTTCAGGATATTTACAGGACTATGAAAATGCCTAACTCTATATAAATGGCCATTTTATGCAATAGCTAGATGTTAAAGGAGCATGCTGTTAAATGAAGTTGTTTCTTTATCTCCTAGTGCTGAGAATTTCTCACTTGGGAAGGGTAAATCCCTTTAAGGAGGGCAATGTCATGAATATGATTAAAGATACGAAGTGTTGAAAACTAAAAGAAATTAATGTAACAAATGTCATTCATCTCATAGGTTATAGTTCCTTGTATGTCTTGGGTACCATTTATATCATTTTCTTATCTGACATGTTTATAAAGTTTTCTCTTGATTTATGGTACATCTAGATGTAAACATTCATGTGTGTATACATATGTGCATTTGAAGGCCATAGATTAAAAATGAATGTCTTCCTCAATGGCTCTCCAGTTTATATCTTGTCAATGGCACCTCACTAAATTTAAAGTTCATTAATTTGGCAAGGATGATTGACAGTGAGAGCCCAGGTTCTTCTGTCTCCTCTGATCATCACTGTGATATACAGATGCATACCATCATCCTCAATATTTATATGGATGCTGGAGATCTAAACACAATTCCTCATGCTTGCATGGCAGGCACTTTTTTTTTCTGACTGATTTCGCAGTTCTGACATGCGCTTTTTGTGGTGTGCTTTAAGTATAAAATTCTTCTATTTTATGGAGCATGATTTATTTTAAACATAAAATTGTAACCTGAGAATTTCTAAACATCTAGTTAGTTTAGCAACAGAAATAATCCATTTTTAAAAAATATAAGTAAATATTTTTTTGCATGTGCATGAACATAAATATGCCACAGCATGCATGAAGATATAATAAGAAGAGTTGCAGGAGTTAATTATCTTTTTATTATGTGAGTGTTTAAGATTAAACTCAGGTTGTAATCCTTGGCAGTAAGCATTTTTACCTGAGTCTTCTTATCACCACAAATAATTTTTATTTAATAATATAACATAATTTGTTTGGATTTCATTAGCTGTCTGTTCCCTTAAGTAAGGAACCTAGAATAAAAGAAGTTAACCTTAGCATACATACTCACCATCAGTTTAGTAGGAGTAGGAGATGATAGTAAACATGTTATGATGAATTTTCTTTGTAATTCAATGATAGTCATCTCTCCATGTGACTCCTTGCTCAAAGCAGGACACGCACACACATACATACATACAAACATACATACATACACACACACACACACACACACACAGAGAGAGAGAGAGAGAGAGAGAGAGAGATTCTAGACATCTGTAGCATTTGAATATATTTGTATTTTTCATAGTGTAGGGGAAGGTCCCTAAGTTATTTCACATGTAAAATAGTGGATATAAGATTGGACCATTCCATTTACTGTGTATTTTGCCTTTGCACATGTTGTTTGGCAGTTTCTTCCATATTGAAATATCTCCTCCTAGTGGGAAGCATAAGAATTTAGGGATAAATGAAAACTGCAAGTCCCAGGAAGTAAACAAAACTTACATGGGTCAGGAAACTTCAGAAGTATAAAAGATTCAAAAAACTTTACCCAAGGTTCTATAAGCAACAGTAACTTGGGGAGAGACTATTCTAATTTTCTGTTTTTCATACAGGGAAACTTAGGGGTGCAGCTTTTATGGATTTTCAACTATGAGTGATGGAATTTTTTGAGATATATTTGCTTTTACATCACAAATGCTCCTATAAATAGCTCTTCATTCATATTTCTGTAAGTAAGAGCAAAAAACTGGATATTTCACTAAGCTACTCTTAGGATAATTTCTTTGATTCATCATTGTTATCCTTTCTGAAGTGATGAAATATTTTTGAAATGTCTTCTCAAGAAAATTGACAACATATGAACTTGAACTTTGGAGTAGAAATAATTAAAACTTCAGTTTGTACATAGAAGATACTCCTTCTTTGTTCCAGTCCCAGAACATAGTAGACACACTGAGTACAGACTAAAAGAGAAATATAATAGATGCAAAGTTTTTTCCACCTCAAAGGCATCTAAGCAGCTGGGATTCAAGGAATACCAGAAAGTAATACCATGAAATAATACTCACACAAGGCAGAAGAGTTTATCTCACACATTCAGAAGAAGAACAGAATGAGGACTGCCTCTGGCCAGGAACAGAAACAGAAGGCTGGACAGAGGGGAAGGTTTTTCGGGGATTTTTGAGTATGCACAGTGAGAGAGTACAAAACTAGAACATTGCAGAATTATTGTTTGGCCACCAAATTTGAAACATTGTTTACCTAGAAATTCTAAGTTACCTGGGCAGGGATTTTCTAGTCATGGAGATTGGAAGAAGGGACAGGGACAGGGTGATTATGCAGTGGCCTCTTATCCTGAAAAAAAAAGATTTACAGCCATTGGCATAATGACTATGTAAATTTATATACCATTTTACACAATTGATGTGTTCCACATACACCTTATTCTGAAGTAATCTAGAAAAATGTTTATAGATGTAAAAAAACATAAAAATATTTGTATAACAAGTGTATAGCATGAAATGTATGCCCACAGTATTATCTGAGTTATTTACATGTTTTATGATTGAATATAATGCCACAATGAAGAGGAATGATGTAAGAAACTCATCAGCATGAATACATTTATGAAGTATGATTTCGAATGAATATATAATATTAAATCAGATGGATAGATAACTTAATTCTACTCATTAAAAATAATAAAAAATAAAGCTATGTACTATCTTTCAGTAACATGTAAAATGTAGTTTAAAAGGAAATAAATTATAAGACAAAGAATTAAATATTGTGGTTGCATATTCAATGCATAGAAAAAAGACTGAAGAGATCTAAAGATTTAAATCTTCTAGCACATTATTCCTTGAACTCCACAATTTGCAATATCACAAACACAAATTTATGCAGATGAAATATGTAGTAACTATTTCAAATAAAAAATATAGAATAAGTATATGCATGTTTTCAATCATTTCAGTAATTACCTGATTGTTGCCCTGTGCATATGTGCCATACTAACATTTACTGCAAAGAATAAATTCATATTCCATAGGAGAAAAGACCACATGTTAGAAATCTAGAAATTTGAGCCTTATAGCAATAATCTAAGCTTATACAAACTTTTAAAATGTAAATTTATTTCATTTTTATGTGTGTGAGTGTCCAATTACATGCACACAAACAAGTGTGTGTGTGTGTGTGTGTGTGTGTATGCCTATATGAAGTGATTTCTTGATGTCTGAATATCTGAAACTGCTTTTACAAGTGTTTGTGAGCCACCATATGGGTAATGGAACAGGACCAAAGTCCTCTGCAAAATGTGCAAGTGCTACTGAACACTGAAGCATCTCTCCAGCTCACACACACACACACACACACACACACACAGATATGTGTGTGTGTGTGTGTGTGTGTGTGTCAATAAAAGAAATATCAACAACTCATTCTGTTGGTTTGATGTATTAGAACTAACAAAATTCTAGATGAACAATATAAGAAATATACACATAATAATGATATAAGAACAATATCAGAAATATACATTGTGGTAAGTTCAATTGGAATAGAAATTTAAGTCAACATATATGCATTAAAGAATTGATTTCAGTTTAAACTTCGTTTAATGAAATATGAGCTTTTCACAATTTTTGTGACCTAGGCATTTTAATATCTGTTGAATATGTGACTTAAATAATGCAGTTACACTTAAGAAACATATTATATATTTAGTGTCCAACAACTAAAAAGCAGATCTTGTGCTTATTTATTTATTTATTTATTTATTTATTTATTTTGTGTTACTTTCAATGTACAGAGACTGACAGTTGCCAGGTTTTGTCATTTAGCTATTTCGACCAAGTGTTGAGGCAAGATTCTGCTTGTTGTTTGTTTTTCACTGCCCTCACCACTCTACTAGCCTGTCATCTTCTGTCTTCTGTCATCTTCCTTTTCTATATCCAACATAATCATAGGGGTGATAGAATTACTGTATTAGCATATGTCTTTTTCTGTACAATAGTCTCAAGTTCTCAGGCTTTTCTCTTCTTTAAAAAACTGAGTTTTAAACACTGAGCCATCTTCCCAGTCCAAAGTCAAACATTTTGTTTTTCAGTCCATGTAAATATATTCTTTATGCCATACTGTTGGTTATTGCAGGGATAGTGTCACCATTTTTAAATGGTTAAAATAGTACTTTACTTAAAAATGTATAGTTAAATTAATGTGAAGTTTCATGAAGTATTAGCAAAGCAGTAGCAATTCTTGATACAAGATTGTTATAATTGCCTAATCTGTAAACTTTTCACCAAAGTGTAATGAAATAATAGATCAAAACATAAACAGTGAGGTATACCTGTAATTTGAGCAACTTTATGTTAATGGAATTCTGATATAAATTTGAAAACAAAAATATTCAAATTTCAAATGCAATCATTTGACTTAAGTGTCATCCTGCTCATCTCAAGGACTGGCTTTCATTGTGCTAGGAGGCACCATGCAAGACTTTAAACAAGACAAGCAAACATTAGTCAGAGCCAGCTATAACACTTATTATCTACAAAAATGACAATCCTCTCAAAATTACCCTAAGTGTGTAGTAGTGGCACACATACCTTGATGGTAACCAGCAGCTCTATAACTGGACCTAAGACTTGCTTAACAATAGGGAAAGCAATCCAATTACTGGAAATGTAGCTAACCTCCAGGGCAAACGAAGTCACGGACCTTGGCAGAGAATTACTACTTTACTAAATCAGAATAACCTCTAACTAAATTCTAAGTATAAATCTTTATATCCACAGATAATTATAGTTCTCAAACCTCATCAAGAAATTTTTCAAATGATGAAGACTACTACAGGTAAACAAAAGATGATCAAAATGCACAATCGTGGAAGCCAGTTCCTCCTGATACATCTACAACACAGTCCCTACACCTAAGGCTCCAGGATTTAAGAGACAGAGGAGCAAAAAGTTTACTGTAATATTCTGTCTCCTAGTAATGTCAGAAGCTACACCCATAAATGCTCATCAACATATCAGCCTAAATACAACCTAAACAAGGATAAAACCAATGAGTATTCAAATATAGATATGGGACAGCTCACCCACCTCAACTACTACAGGCAATAAATAAATGCTGAAAGCAGAACGGTTTCATAAGAAAAGAGACCAGCAACTAGTTATCCAATACCAAATTGTCAGTCTTGAAAACATACATAGGTTATACAACAAGGTTATACATATTGAACAGGGTGTATCCTTTCGTGGGTGGGTCTATTTCTCAAATGGGGGCTGTTCCTAATCTCTGGATATGGTCTCTACAGGTTCTCTCTTGCATTTGTTGGGTATTTTATGTAATTTCCTCCCTATTGAGTCCTGGGAACCTCTTGCTTTCCTGGCATCTAGAACTTTCTGGTACTACCCCCAGTTCCACACCCTCAATTGCTACACACGTCTGTTCAATTTCCTGACTACCTGTATTTCTCCACCTCTCCTCCAAAACCTGAACCTTCCCTCCCTTTTCCCTCTCCCCTCTCTCTGTCTCCCAACCTCTCCCTACATCTACCACTATCTCCTATGATTATTTTGTTCCCTCTTCTAAGTAGGACTGAAGTATTCACACTTTCGTCTTCCTTCTTATTGAGCTTCATATTGTCTGTTAGTTGTATTGTGAATATTCCAAGCTTTTTTCCTAATAGCCACTTATCAATGAGTACATACAATGAATACTTTTTTATGACTAGTTTACCTCACTCAGGATAATATTTTCTAGTTCCATTCATTTACCTGTGAATTTCATAAAGTCATTGTTTTTAAAGGTGAGTAGCACTCCATTGTGTAAAAGTATCACATTTTCTGTATCCATTCCTCTTTTAAAGGACATCTGTGCTCTTTCCAGTGTCTGGTTATTATAAATAAGGCTGCTATGAATATAGTGGACCACGTGTTCATGTTATATATTGGAACAACTTTTGAGAATATACCCAAGAGTAGTACAAGAGGGGTAAATGTCAGTAAATAGTGCAGGGTGTATTTATATACTTAGAAAAAATAGCTATGAATCTGAGAGTAAAGGGAGAGCTCATTATGTGTTAGGGAAAGGAATTATGTAATAATGTACTAATGTGACAAAAATAATAACTATAATATCAAAAAATATCTCAAAAGAATTATCCTGTTCATAGAAGTTGTTTTCTTTTGGTTTGGGTTAGGTTTTTGAAGAATTTAACTCTGCCTGAAAGCACAGCCATAGAAAAGACAGAAGAAATATTCAATATGACGCAAACTTCCTGATTGACCTTATATTGATTATTTGGCCACGCTTATTCCTTCACATTGCCTTACTTTCATCTTCCCCTAAAAGATTTTTTTTTACATTGTCCATCTCTGCCCCTGATTTAAATTCTAACACACAGAGGTGAGAGCTCTGAACTGTGTGAAAGTGTTAGCCTTGTCCTAAAATTTACTCTGAGTAAACATTCTACATTACTAAAGACTATAGCTGGTGACAACTCTATGGAATGTGCAGCAGTCACAAAAGAAAAGTGCTGGCTGTATATGCCATGAGCCTCCTCTTGACTTTGGGAAGTCCTACTCCCTACTCTGACTTTGATATTTGTCACAGGAAACAGAAGACGTGGTTTTATGTTTTAAATATGACAGTCTACAATTTTTTTTAGTATGTATTGCGGTGAAGATACCTGTTAGTATGCACACATAGTTGTGTGGATGCTCATGACTTTCTGTACATTCAACTGTATGTATGAGTATATGTGGTATATGTGTGAAAACACATGCAGAGATCTGATATCAATGTTAATTGTCTTTTCCAATCATTCTCTACCTTAGTGTGAGTGACTTTTTATACAGTAAGGAGCTAGGAAGAACATCATGCCTTCTCCCAATTTGACCATGAGCTCAATATTTTAATACCTTTAGATTTTAGTATTCCTTCAAGCAATATGTGCTAGAATCACAACTGTGTAGAGATTCTACTAAGTCTATGCTCATTGTTTAAGATAACCTTTCAGACAGTCTTTCACAGGCAGCCATTTCTGTGCCAGATTTCTGTTTTCAGCATCCTCAGACTTTTCTTTTATTAATTATCTTGATCTGAGGTCCTTAGCTGTGATTTAAAAAGGGGGGGGGGGCTCAGTGCATTTCGGAAATGTGACTTAACATCCATAGTTATCTAAATATTAGCAAGAAGAGAGGGAAGAATGGAATCTAGAGGAACCATAGAGAAAGCTTCCAAGAGCTGGGGAGTTTTCTTCCCTTTTCACTCTTCTACATCCCTATTCTTACCCCTGACAAGTGTTTTCTGCTTCTGGTTTTTGTTATGGAGCCACTCTACTCTTCTTTCCATTTTTCCCTTCAGGAAATGTTGGATCTGGTGATACTTCAATCTCATGGAGCTGTTCCAGCTCGAGTGCTTTATACATTGAGGCTATGACTCCTGTGTTCTTCAAACTCCCCAAGGAAAAGATTATGATTGGTTCAGCATTCTTAACTCTGAACAAACTTACTAATGTAAACTTCATTGCAGATGGCATTTATTGTTGGAAGTTGAACAGTGACAACGGTGATGGGCTCTCTTTATCTACAGGTAGGGAACTATAATATTGTCTCATACTAATCTATTGTCTATTTATATGTTTACTCTAGAACCAGAAAACCTCTGAAGTCAGGTATGTGTATACTGTACATGTGTGGTGTGTGGAGTATGTGTATGTGGTATGTGTGTATGTGTACTCACTCAGATGCTTTTGGTGCAAGTGGAAGGAAGAGGAAAACATAAGGTGTTTTCTTTAATCACTCTTCACATTGTCTTTTAGAACAGTACCTTTCACTGAATCTGAGGCTCACTAATTTCACCATGATAGGTCAGGAAGACTCAGGAATCTATTTGTGTTATAATTCCCACTGCAGGTGTTTCACAGACCTGCTGTGTCCAGAACAGTTTTCTTTGTTTTTGTTTTTTATTCTTTTTTTTAACAGTGAATCAAGATCTTTGCCCATAAAGATATCTCCTATCCCCCTCAATTTAGGACTTTTATATTCATATTTTAAAATGAATCTTTCTTCTCATCATTGAATGTGCTTTCAGATTCATTCCCATTAAGCCAAAATGACTTGAAATCATCTTTAAAATGCTACCATCTTTGATTCCTACATAAAGCCCTATAGTAACAGCTCTTAGTCAACCTTCTCCCAAAAGTATTTTATTATTCATTTTTTCTCATGTCTGCCATTTCCTACTACCTAGTCTTCTCTTTTGTGTAACGGCAAGTGTTTTAATTAACCTTTCTATCTTTAAAATCTTGTAATTTCAATGATTTCTGTTATTAATGGAAGAAAACCAATTTAAGCAGTTATTTGACATGTAATTTACAGCAAGTTGATTACAGATTCAGACAAGGCTAAGATTTAAGAAACCAATGCCTTAAGAAGTTCAATAAATCACCCAGCCCACTCTAGCTATTAAGGACTCAAATAGCTTTTAGTCTTATGACAGAGGAGTGTGTGAATGGTGTTGGAAGACATTATCAAATACCTTCACATGACCAAGTCTTTCTTATTTTGTTTCATTCTGAAAAAAAAATAACATCCATCAACATTAATGTCATCTGTAAATTATAATACGTTAACTCTTGAGCTTAATGCTGTGGTTTATATTGCATTACATGTTTCATTTCTTGATGAGTACAATGACCTCTGATATTTACTGAATTAATGCTCTGTAATGCTAGCTTTGTAGTGAATCAGAAACTTTCAAGCCTGATATGAGAAGATGGTTTACTAACCTAGGGAGGTGACTATTTAGTAAAATGATGATTATTTAAGAATGAGGAGCTCAGTTTGGGTCCCTAGCATCTGTGTAAATGGTAGCACAGGTATGTAACCTTAGTGCCAGAGAAGCAAAGAGGCTTTCTGGGTTTGCTAATGAGTCAGTATAGCCAGCTAGTGAGCTATGAGTTCAGTGTCTTGCCTTAAAGCAAATGAATAAATAAAATAAAGGAGGAGGCCAAGGAGATGGCTCAGAGTGTAACGGTGCTTGTCATTCAACATTGTTACCTGACAGCCCAATAACCCTAGTTTGATTCTGTTATCATGTCTTTGAGGCTCTGCC
>NW_021605506.1:223232-363698 GCF_004785775.1 Grammomys surdaster
CTCCCTCTCCCTCTCCCTCTCCCTCTCTCCCTCCCTCCCTTCTTCCCTTCCCTTTCTATCCCCTGACCCTTCCCTTCTTCTCAATAAAGTTACATATATTAGGTTTGTGTCATGTGTTGATTTATCAGAGGGAATGCTTTGACGTGAGCCTGTCCAGGAGCTCCCTTTCACCACTTCACCTCCACCATTTTGTAAAACACATCATTGGTACAAAAAGACATCGTGTTTACAATTATGCTTTCTGGCTGACTGACTGCTCATCACTCCACAACTAAGCAAGCTCTGTCCCCATTTAACATCTCTCAGAGTCCTAGAAATTGACCTCTCTTCACTAAGTCCTTCCTCGGCAGTTTCGCCCCTTCCTGGTCTCCTCTCCTTTTTCTTTTTTCTGTGGATGGAACCCTGGTGCTCTTGGCTCGCTCTACATTGTGACTTTCTGAAAGTCCTGATACCACCACCGAGTCTCCTGCTCACAGCTTGGCTAAACTCTGACACTTGGTGAGAGATTAAGGACCCATTAGAAAACTTGGGTCCACTCTGTTCTCTCTGGGTTCAGTTGGTGACAGGGCTTGGCTCAGTTGACAATCCACTTCCACTTTTCCATTCTTAGGGATTATCCTCGTGCCTCTCAAAAAACCTCAGTATAAAATGTATTAGCCTTTGCAATCAACTTTCTACAAATACTAAGGATCAGAAAAATAAAAGCAATTCTCTAGCTCTCTTTTCTCTCACCCTCTTTTCTATGACTGGCACCATCCCTTGTTCTGTCTTTCCTGCCACAATCCACTATGCCTCCCTCCTCCTCAGCTCTATCACCACTGGTGCCCTCTATAGCAGGTTGGCTGCAGGAACTATGGCTTTCCACCAGTTGTGCTCTCCCAATTTCATTCCTTATTACCACATTCTCACCGCCACAGACAAATGATCCAAACAGCCTTTTATTTGATTGACTCTGCATACTCTTAAACTTCTTGACCATTGTAAATTTCTTAGTTCATTTGTATCAATATCTGTGGTATTGTAACTAAAAAAGTAAAAAGGTAAAACAACGACAACAACAAAAACCATTTTTTCTGGTTTAATTAGCAGTATATAATATTAAGAACACCCAGCATATAAGAAGCATAGGACAAATACTAAACTCAGTATAAATCAACAAGAAAGGGATCTACAATTTTAAATGGTTTTTCAAACCATTCCCAATTTAATTAAAACACAACTCATATGTTCTGTATTTAAAATTAATACACATTCTGATTTTCCTTTGGAAATTTCAAAATGAAACTGAAAGAAAACATTTTGAAATACTTTTTCTCTTGGCAATGTATCAGAAAGAAAATTGATCTAATTTAGTTATCTAAATTTTCTTTGAGAAGCATAAATGGATAATAGACATCACAGGTCCAGTCCTGATTGCCTGTGAATCTTTATAATCGACAATGGAATTTCCATGAAAATGAAACTCTGTAGTGATGGCATATTTCTCTTTGGTATAGTTGGACTTTAAAAGCAAAGGGTCTCATTTCTTAGCATTCTGCCCTATTAATGACATCTATGTTAGTACGTCCCCACAGCTGGGATGGGAACATGACTGACTACAGGTCTGTAAAGAAGACAAATAAAGTTTGTCTTAATTTTACCTGGCCTTTAAGGCTTACACAGAAAACACTCATTTTCACAGATTACAAATAAAATCTTAACTCAATTTCAGAAATCAGACCTTCTTTAAATTTATTATAAAGCAACTATTGGCCAAAATAATTCAAATCAGAAAAAAATAGTAATTGTCTCAGTATAAAGTCCAGGAAAAAAGTTTTTTCAATCAAATGTACCAAAGAAACAAGCTGGAATAGCCATTTTAATATCTAATAAAATAGACATCCAACTGCAAGTAATGAAAAGAGAAAAGGAATGGTACTTCATAAACATCAAAGGAAAAATCCACCAAGATGTCATGTCAATTCTGACCATCAATGCCCCAAATGTGAAGGTAACCATTTCTACAAAAGAAACATTGCTCAAGTATTAATCACATATCAACTCAATAATTATGAACATGTTCTGTAAGCCTAGATTGGGCAGATAGCCCTACACTACTCTGTTCCCCAGCTATGAGACCCTTATAACGTGAGGATTTTCCAGACCCTGCGTCTGTCGTTCTACCTCTTGCTTCCCAGTCGTCCTCTCCTTCGTCATCTTCCTCCTCCACTGTCTTCCTCCAATCCTCCAGTAGTCCTTCCTCCTGCTCTCTTCCCACCAAACTTTATATCTCCATTTCCCCTTCCTCTGCCCAATCACTGGCTCCAGCCTTTATTTTATAAATTAAGATGGGCAAAAGGATCACTAGAAATCATCAGTGCAATGACTCATGCCTCCTCTACAACCCTTCACAAGAAAGAGGAATTAGTATCAAAATACAAAGCCGGGGTTTTCCACAACACCCAACCAGCTATGAACACCTAGATTTTTGTCAAAATGTCCAAAGTCACAAAATGTAGCACTGAGAGTATCTTCAACAAATGGTGCTGGTCTAACTGGATGTCTTGCATAAAGAAGAATTCAAAAAGATCCCAATGTATCACCCTGCAAAGAAACTTGTTTCTTAATTTATCAAAGACCTCAATATTAAACCAGAGAATCTAATAGAAGAGAAATAGAAAGGGAAACAGCCTTGAATGCGTTAGCACAGCGAAAATTTCCTAAAGAGAACACCAATGGCACAGGCACTAGAGTCAAGAATTAATAAATTGGATCTAATGAAACTAAAATGGTTCTGTTAGGCAAGAGACAACATATAAGACAAAAATAGCAGTGAGGAGAGATTGGAGAAAGATCTTTGATAATCCTTTATCTTACAATGGGCTAATATAAAAAGTAAATTAAAAATTATGAATTTAGACACCAACCAATCCCCCAAATACTAATAACCCATAAAAAATAGGACACAGAACAAAACAAGAGTTTTCTCAGCAGAGGAATCTTGAATTGTCAAGCACTTGAGAAATGTTGAACATTCTTAGTCAGTGAAGAAATGCAAATCTAAATGACACTGAGATTGCTATCAAAATATTTAAGGTAAAATAGTCAAAGGACACCACATTCTGATAAGGATGTGATAAAAGGAGAATACTCCTCCATTGCTGCTGGTGGTACTGTAAACTTGAAAAAAATCACTCTGGAAATCACTTTGGCCAATTCTTATAAAATTGGAAATAGTTCTGCCTGAAGACTCAGGTATACTGCTCCTGGTCATATACTGAAAAGATGATTCTCCATACCCTAAAGACACATACTTAACTATATTAATAGAAGCCTTATTCATGATAGACAGAAAATAGAAGCAACCCAGATATCCCTAAAATGAAGAATGGATACTGACAATGTGGTACACTTACACAATGGAATACTATTCAGCTATAAAAAACAAAGATGTCATGAATTTTCAGGCAAATGGATTGAACTAGAAAATATCATCCCGAGTGAGCTAACCCAGACTAAATAGGACATGCATGGTGTGTATTCATTGATAAGTGGATATCATCCCAAAAGTTCAGATTATTCATGTTACATCTCATAGATGTAAAGAAGTTAAACAAGAAGGTTGCCCTAAGTGAGAATGCTTAAATCACACAAAATAGTCATGGCAGGCAGAGAGAGTGAGGGAATTTGGGTGGGATAGAGGAGGGTGATGAGAATAAGGAAGCAGGATAAGATCTGGGAGAGTCAGAGAGAGTTACAGGGTTCCATGAGAATGAATGAAAATAATCAGCTGCCCAGGATTGGGGGCTGGGGGGATTTTCTAGGAAGTCCCAGAAATACAAGATGAGGGAGGCTCCCAGGAGTTAATGTAGGTAACCTTAGTTGAATTGCCCAACAGTGTAGAGATAAAATCTGAAGAGTCTACCTTCAGTAGACAGATAGGACCCCTAGGGGAGGGATGGGACCACTAACTCATCTTTGAAATTTTGACCCAAAATTTGTCCTGTCTAAAACAAATTTGGTACAAAGAAGGAGCAGAGGCTGAAGGAATGGCCAACCAATGACCATGACATTTTTTAGTACCGTTCCATAAGCAGGCACCAATCCCTCACACTACTAATGATGCTGGGCTTTGATTGCAGACAGTATCCAAGCATAGCAGCCCACTGAGAGTCTCTACTCCAGCAGCTGACTAAAACAGATGCAGATGCCTAGAGATAACCATTGAACAAAGATTTAGGACCCATATGGAAGAGTTTGTGGAAGGATTGAAAGCCCTCAATGTAATGACAATCTGACAGGAAAACCCAAAATGTCAAGTAACCTCGGCTCCTGGGAGCTCCCAGAGATTGAGCAACCAACCATAGAGCATACATGAGCTGATCCAGGGCCCTGACACATATGCAACAGAGAGTTATCATGTCTGACCTCAGTGCTGCAAAAAATCTTGTAGAGATTTAATACTTCAGTGTAGTGAGATACTGGGGAAGGGCTGCCCTCTCAGAGGTGGAGGAAAGGGGTATGAAGAGGAACTTTATGAGGGGGACAGGGAGTTGGATGTATTTGTGATATATACATATACATATACATATACATATACATATACATATACATATACATATACATATACATATACATATACATATACATATACATATACATATACATATATATATCTTTTCAAAAGATCAAATAACAGATGTTTAACATTGCTAAAAAGAAAAATAATTACTTATAATGATAGTCATCTCCTTTAAATAAAACATCAATCACTATTATTCTGTCTTTCCTCTTTCTATGTGTTTTTCCCCTGGTAAGACTTTTCTGCCTCAGAACATTTAAGATCTATGTGATTTTTAAAAGGCTCCTTTGACCCAGAAGACTTTAGAATGTTCTCAAGAACAGTAAAAATTATTTTCCAAATACTTGTGTTGTATGTAGACTCATGGATGAGTGATCTGAGCAATCAAACTTTGATGTTTGATATCTGATCTTGACTTTTGCTCACAGTGCCGCTGCAAGCAAGTCACTTAACCTTGGGTTTCAAGCTTTTCATCTGTAAAATTGGGATAAAAACACTTACCTGCCCCCCAGGAAAATGTGCAGATTTCAGAGAGTAACTGTGAGGAAGTGTACTGAATGTGAACATGACTCGTGAAAATAGCAAAGAATGGGCATCGTGTCTTCCATTCTATTCCCACTGCTGTTCTTTGCTCCAATTAAGCAATGAAGTTCTGTGGATCTTGTACTCAAATGCCATAAATTGGGACAATTTCAGTGTTAATGAATGTGGAACTGTGTAGCCATCATGCAGGTCACTGTCAGGCAAGTAATGACAATGGTTTGAAAAATCTTATATTTATGAAAATATCTCACCAGAGATACTTTAATAAGTTTATCAAAATATTAATACCCTCTAACAAGTCTATCTGAGATAATATGACCTATTTAAGAAGTTTTAAATTTACCAAAATTGTAAATCTGCTGAAATTGAGGATTTCCTCCAAAGTTTTCACCATGGAAGACATCAGAAAGGAAGTATAAATTCTATTGTTCAGTCTGTTTCCAGCTATCTTTCATTCAAGATCTAGGGACAGAAGTCTCCTTCATTCGATGTTCCTATTCCCTTAACAATGACAACATTTGTCTGGTACACAACCAAATAGCAACCCAAGGAACCTCTGGGTACAGAATCAATTAGCATGTTAAACAGAGTACATAATGCAAAAAGCAGCTGTGCTAATACCTGGAAATAAAGATAGGATAAACTTCTGAGATTACGTAAAGAATTTTACCATGGAGAAGGTTCCTGAAGTGAATAGGTAGATAAATAAATTTGAACAGATATAGAAGGAGATGTCATGACTCATGTGTATAGTAAAAGTTGGAGGTCTGGTGCCATCATCTATGCAAAAGGAAAAGGCCGCCACTTATCTTGAGTCATTCTATAGCCTCAGAGTTGGTCATGAGTTCAGAACCTCTTGCTTTCATAAGTTTTATTTATTATTATTATTTTGTAGATATGAGTGTCTGCCTGAGTGTGTGTATATGTACATGTCTAGTCCACACAGAGTATAAAAGAGAAAGTCAGATTCTCTGGAATTGGCAATACTTTGAATTTCTATGTGGATGTTGGGAATTTACCCTGAGTCCTTTGCAAAATTAACAAATGTTCTTAATCACTTAGCTATCTCTTCAGTTCTCCATAGCTCTCTTTCTCATGATGTTTTCCTGGACATAAATGTAACCAATTGATCCAGTAAGTAGCCGTAGGAAGAAATATTACAAGTAAAGAAACTTCAGTACTTCCAAGTCCATGGTTATGTTTCACTTGTTGGGGAGAATGTAATCAGAAAAGATACTCATATAAAGTCATAATGAGTGCTGGAGAAAGAGTTCTAGAGAGAAGTCTTTACATCCTTCTTATCTTCCAGGGACCTAAGTTTTGTTGCAAGGACTAATATCAGTAGGTTCAGGAGTACCTGTAACTTCAACTACATGAGATCTGGCATACCCTTCTATTTTCTACAAGCACCAATATCTTCCTTGACAAACACACACACAAAACCACAAACATATATCATATACATAAAAATACTTTTTAACTCATTGAACACTTCATCCTCTGACATATGTTCCAGTAATCAACAGACAAAATGCTGTGCTATGAGTGTACATGCTATCCATGTACAGAAATACTGAGATTCTGCTCTCTAGGGACGATATGCACTCTGAAGATTGTTGGCACTTGGCGGCACCCAGTCTTAATCTCTATTTTGACAGAAAGACTTCTTTGAATATATTTCCAGCAGATCGTTCAGCACAAGGGAAAATGTCACTAAAATGTCAGAACATGTTTGTGTTAGATTTTTAGTTATATTCTTTGCCATTTGATACTTATTCATTTACCTAGATTATTTAGGAAAACCTAAACACTGATATGAAAATAACAATAGGAGAGACAAAAATATTCAAGTTGAATGATTGATATGATTAAATAATATTAAAAGCTACAAGGTAGCCATAGTAAAAAATCACTACAATGTAAGTGCTATGAGTGAAAATTTTTATTCTCTAAACCATACTACAAATCCATATGTGTTAGGAGCTATTTTTATTATATGATACATCACACACACACACATTTATTACAGTTTATTAGAATCAGAAACACAATGAAAATTAACAAGTTAAGCTAAAATCAGGATGTGTGTATGTATATATTGCTAGCCCATATATGAAGGTATAGATGAAGCATATTTATAAATTTCTCTTGGTACTCAACATTAATACAGAAGGTATCTGTTGTTAGAAGGCCTATTGGGACAAATACCCAGACAAGCACAACCCCCTCAGTTCCAAATGTCTTTTTCAAAAATGCCACAGTTTAGAAAGACCACAATAAATATTTGAGATGTTAGAAATGCAAATACTCTTACTTGATTATTGCACATTTTATGACGTACTGAACTGATGAATTCTACATTATATGTATAAATAAGTATTATTCATCAATGAAAAAGAAAAACAATGTGCTGATGATAAGTAGGTGACCCTACTTATCAAAGCAAAGATCTACAAGAAGTAGAAAATATAGTTCTCTGTCTTATATAACTGCAGAGTACGAGCAATGTTCAGTCCATGATACAGGATAATAGCTGTTGTGCTCATGGGGTCTACATATGTATTTAATTCTTTCTACACAATTTTGTACATGTATTTAAGTATATATGCACAAATACTCATGTGATAAACATATGTTTGCATATATATAATTTCTGTAGTTACTAATTATTTTAAATAATACTTCAGGTCAAAAAAGTAAATAACAGTAATGTTTAATTCAGGAAAGGAAAACTTTTTTTCTACATAAAATTAAGCTTATTACAATTAGAAACACAATGCAAATTGTCAACTTCACCTATAATGACTGAAATAGTCTTTACACTGTCAGTTTTGGATACAACTTGGATGAACTTTGGCAAACATAAACTTTACTCAACAAGCATAATAATGTTGAAGCATATAAGCACATGGTATAAGGAATCCAAAGAGTTAGTAAAGTAGCATTTGTAGAACAAGTTCTGAACTCTGCCAAATGTCTCCATAATAAAGTATCTTAGTTTATTGCTCAAGTCACATCCAGCCTGTTTTCTCCTGTTTTCGTGTTTCAGTTTTGTTTTGTTTTTCTAGGGCAACCAGACATGTATGTCTACTCACTCAAAAAGGGCACTGATGATAGACAAAAGAAACAATCACATAAATGTCTAACTTAGTGAACCAATGACTCAAAGTGGGCTACATCCCAAAATTGCCCATCCTGGCATGAGTAACAACTCACAAAACTCACAGCCCTGGAATTCTCCACAGTACTTGCAGGCAGAATGATTGTTTGGAGAGATTTCTTTATGTTCTACAGTCCTGAAGGCTTATAAAACATGGTATAAAATGGAGCCTAAAGAATCTTTAAGTTTTAAGGTTTTTCTAGGACTATTGATCAGTTCTTTGCCTTAGATTCACATTTTGTTTTGTTTTATGCACATGGTGCATATCAGAGTCTCATGGGAGTCCTGTGAAGATGAGCATTTTAAAGGGTAAAATCTCTGAGGTCAGAGTGCTCAAAATGTCTCTTGAAGTTCATGCAATTAAAAACTGGAACCAAAATTGCAGAGAAGACTAGTTTTCTGTAAGACAATCATACTCATGATTTTAAATTGTAAGTCACAGTGTAACTTTTGTGTAATATTTCCCGCTGGCCCGGAAAGAACTCCAGTTAAAATGGTCACATATTCATGTTATCATGGTTGTGTTGATGGTTTGCACCTGATAACAAAAGCAAACAGCAATGCCAACAATTAAGAGTATTGCCATAATTGAAACCAACTCTCTGTATATCTCCATTTATTTCTTTATTACTTTAATTTCATTTGTAAAATTATTTTGTAGGTATTTGTCTTATATGGAAATGTATCCTTATAGGATTCCACGCTCTATTACTAAGGAACTGTCAAAATAATTTCATTCTAATTTTGATGAAAATTTTGAAGCATGCAGTGCAGCTCCTTGTGATTTACAAAATATTTAAATATTTGATTTCCCAATTATTTCTAACTTGTAATATCAAATGTGTCTACTGTTATATAATTGATTTGTAAAACTACCTTATTTTATTAAAGCAATGTGTTAATTTCATTATATAGAGTAGACTATCGTAGATATGTGTCTTTCATATGTAGTAGGAAAAGTCTCAGTCTACTTTAGTTGACTTTACGTGTGTGTTTGTGTGTGTGCTACACAACTGTGCAACCATGTATTCTTAGATACCATATAAGAACATGGCATGCCCTATTAAGACAGGCTCATTACTTGAGCTTTAACTTCAGATAGCAGCCAGAGAGCTTCACTACTGCACTGGAATTATAGACACAGATATAGTTATGCCTAGCTTCTTTCCCTCTGTGTCTGTCTCTTCTCTGTCTCTCTCTGTCTCTGTCTCTGTCTCTGTCTCTCTCTCTCTCTGTCTCTCTCTGTCTCTCTCTCTGTCTCTCTCTCTCTTCTCTCTCTCTCTCTCTCTCTCTCTCTCTCTCTCTCTCTCTCTCTCTCTTTCTTTCTCTCTCTCTCTGTCTTTATCTGTATCTCTGTGGTGTGGGGGGTACATGCTGTGGATTTTGACTCCTGTCCTTATACTACCAAGTGCGTTTCAAGACTCAGCCATATCTTCAGCCCCTAAATACCATTTTAAAAGTGAACATTTTCACTTAGGAAAATCTTAATAAAATGCATTTCTTGTGTTCAGCAGAATGCCTATGAAGAAGTTTGGCATTCATTTCCATGCTCAGTGACTATTGTAGGATTCCCCATCAGCATATATGCTCTTAGAAAATGAAAGCCTGACAGTAGTAAAGAGCAAGTTTAAATTTATCTAAAACAGTGTTGGAGCCATGGTACAGTAAAACTATCAATAATTACCATGCAGCACATAGGAACACTGTGCATTTGATTAAAACAGAAATAATAAGCTAGTTGACAGTCCTGGGCCAGGGTATGGGTGAAATTGGGCAGTCAGGCATCTTGACTGTTGGGAAGATTGTATCTCACATAGGTGTGGGAAGACTAATCTTTCTAGAGCTGCTTTTGACCTTTCTGAATGTGAACAAAGCCTGTTTCAAATGTTATCTCCCATAACCTTTACCCCAGTGTGATCCCAGTAAGTATTTTTAGAATTGCTATTAGGACCTTTGAGAAACCCTATTAACTACCACAGGCTGATGCTGACTTTACCTAATGACCTATGACCAAGCAGTGAATGGACTCATACTGTGTCAACAGTTACATTATAATGGACCTGCAATTTTGAAGAAGAAAAACCTGAAGCCAGATTTCCAGTTCACTTCAATCACAGTATGCCACTGGAGAATAGCCACAAGTGTGATGGCTTCTGTTTTATTGGGTTACATAGGAGGTACCATCTATCTGAGTCCTGTCTCAGCATTGATAGAAATAAGCACAGGTGTAATACCACTTTTACCAAAAAGATTCTGTTGGCATGCAAATAATAAAACAATATGCAAAGAGTATAAATCTGAATGGTATAAAATATGTCATCTTGTTTTAAAACAATATGTTTATTTTATAAGTGTCTTGCTTGCATGTATATCTGAGTAACACATGCAGAATAGTACGTGTGGAAGTCAGGAGAAGATGTTGGATACCCTGGAACCAAGTTCACAGATGATCTGCCATCAGGTTATCGGAACCCAACCTCAGACCTCTGCAAGAACAAATGCTCTTAAACACTGAGTCTTCTCTCAAGACCCCACTCATTCATTTTAACTGTTTCACTTTTAACATTTTAAATATTCACTTAGGTCTGTCCTTGTTACATGAGGCCCTAGACATTAATTTCCAACATTGCCTAAAACACTCGTGGTGGTATAACCTCAAGTTCCCAGCACTTATGATATAGAGGTAAAATGATCAGCTTTTATATCATTCTAGGCTATGTAGTAAGTTCAAGGCCATCTTGAACTATATAATTCCCTGCCTTAAAGAATAAAAATGTATTCAACTTATCTGTAAAGAAAATCATGTTATACCCAACTGCACTATAATTTGGGGTAAGTGGAATGTATTATTTATTCATGCTGTTGTGACAAAATACCTGAAAGAAAACATCTTAAAGGAAGAGTTTGTTTAAGGATACATCTTCCAGGGAATATCTGTCCTGGAGAGAATACCTGATGGCAGGATTAATAGACTCCTGGCCACACTGTATTTATGGGTAGGAAATAAAGAGTGAAGATGTAGCAGGTGAGTATAAAATATGAAGGTACACCCTTTCAGACCCACTTGAACTAGTAAGGCTTTGTCTCCTGAAGGATCTACAGATTTCCTAAACAGTTCTACCAGTTAAAGTCCAGTTTCCAAACACATGAGCCTCTGAGGATATTTCCCATTCAAACGATACTGTGAAAGCTAGCGATATTAGACAGCATTTGAAAAGAAACATGATAAACAATAAGTTATATATAAAAGATGCTGGGAACATTTATATTTCTCTATTTACATTTTTGAAGATCACTCCAACTAATTTATGCTAAAGGAAATTATGTTAAGGGAAATCAAACATCAAAATACTAAATTGACTTAGTATTCAAGATGCTGAGATGGAAACATGATAATAAATATAGTTGAGATAGCAAGATGGTTCAAGAAATAAAGATACTTGTCACTAAGCATGGTCTACTGACCTCCACATCTGTGACATGGCATGTGCACACATGCATGTCCACAATACTTGCACACACAAATACACACTCACAAATACATACACAATGAATAAATATTTTACAATTTAAGAATAAATAAGTTACAATAGTTTTCTAGAACACAAAAACCAAACAGCAGCCTTGTCCTGGCTTGTTTGACATAGAAGTGCCACCTATTGCATGTTCTCCAGAGATAGTTAGATAAAGAAAATTGTTAGCTTGGCTTCAGTCAAAACAGTGACTCCTGCTTGATGTTTTGTGAGTCCAGCCTTAAAACCTGAATAGAAGAAGAAATCTCTCTTCCCCATTTTTATTTTTTTGCCAACATATCTATGAAAAGCTTGAGATCTCACCAGTTATCATGCATCTAGCCTGGAGTTATTAATTATTGGACGTGGTTATAGATAGTAACTATTAGAAGACCATTAAACTTCTGATGAGAATGTTCGACTAAGTGAAAATAATTGGTTCTAATTTTTACATTACTGTTGCCTTAAAACATGGGAATAAACTTTCATTATAACTGCAAGAATACAGTTCTTATTGCATGACAGTCTGAAACATTGTAGAAACAAGGCTTTAGGATGAGTTCAGAGTGGGCAAAGTTTAACAAATGACCTTCTTTATCTGCCACATATGAGAATATGAATTACTTAGAAATATCTTTCTTAATTTCCTTAGTTTTTACAAATAAAACTTGATATTAGACAGTACTACTCAATAGATTGCATGAATATTATGTTTTCATCAATTTTATTTCATTATATAATATATATATAATATATATATATATATAATTAAATAAAATTATTGAGGCATTGATAAATATCCTAAACATTCGTTCTCAACTACTTATTTTTACAGTGAATTTGCTAAATGATCCAAAATAGGAAAGTGTTACTTTGTTTACAATAATCTTTACAGTGAAAATGTACATTTAATGGAGTTTGCAATGCTCCTTTATAAATAGTCTTTATCATATATATTTTCCATAACAATATAGATTAAATTTCTTAAATTTTTGTCATCTATCCTTATAATAAATGCTTTGATTCTGCTCTTGGTTTTATACTCAATGGGCTATGGAGCCTAATACAGGCATACTTTCTCATCCACATTTATGGTTGCATAGTTCACAATGGCAAAGAGCTATATATCTATCAACAGATGTATAGGTAATGGAAATGTGTTATGCATACACAGTGGAGTTTTACTCATCCATATACAAAAATAAAATTGTTTTAAAAATGGAAAATGATAATACTGGTATTTATAATACTAAGTGTGGTAACCAAGGTACAGAGAGACAAATGTCATATTCTGCCTTATATAGAACTTAGTTTCTAAGTATCAAAAGTTATGGATAATTTGTCAGAGCTGTGGATAGAAGCCAAAAAACTTGAAGAGGACAGTGAGAAGGGGGAAAAGAGGCTGCCAGGAAAGGGTTGGTGACAATGTTATACATGAAGTTTGAAGGAAAGATGGTGATGACTCACCGTTGGGCTGACTTTGAGAAATGGAAGCAGGGGCAGGAAGGACGATGGTTTTTACATCTAAATTCACTATGTACGGTTTTATTATTTTATCACACCATGTTTATATAGCACATACAGAGTGTGAGATACAAAAATAATCTTCTGAAATTCTAATTTATCAGCTATACTATTAGCAGATTTCATTGGTAACTTAGATACTGAATAATAAATGTTTAAACTATACTGCCTTCCATGTGCTAGTTTGAAACATCTGTAGTTTACAGATGGGTAATTTGTCACTGAAACAACTTATGTATGAAGAAACCTTTGCAATGAATATGAGTCTGCCTGATCTTAATTATAAGAAGTTTATTCACATAAGAATTTCTTTTAATTTTTGTCACAAACATATTTTAATATTATTTTTAATTGAAAATATTAATATCTGTGTATATTTTCTATATAACCAGACAATAGTATGTTAACCCAAATTTGAGATAAAAACCTTATTTTCCAACTCTAATATATATATATATATATATATGAAAAGATTTTTTGAAATGACGTATCTTACTGTAACTGCTGTGTAAAGAAACAATCAAATAAATTTAATTCTTTGTTCAAACTGTCTTTAAGTAGCAGGAATTTTTTTGACAAGGAGGATGACTGCATGTAGAGCAAGTATTTTAAGTCATCCTTTTCTCCTTTTACACAGAACTGAGTTGTAGCTGATACATAGAGACTGAAAAACCATCGCAGGAGAGTGAGTCTTCTCTGGAGATCACGTCTACCAATGACATACCACAATGAAAGCTTCTGAAAAATTGGATCGTTATAATAACAACTATTTGTTATGATTGATAATGATTGTATTTATAGTGATTATGGTGATGCCTAATAAACATATAGCTTTTAATTGAAACAATATATTGGGGTTAGAGAGATGGTTCAACAGGTAAGAACAGGCACCACCACACTTTTAAAGAACTAGATTTTCGTTCCTAGGTAGGGTAGCTACTTGTAACTCTAGCTCCAAGGCAGATCCGATGCCTCCTGCTGACTACCCTGAGCACCTCCACACACATGAACATACTCTCACTTTTATACATATGTCTGCTCCACCACTGGGTACACTTTTTTGGGAAGGTAGGACCTGAGGAGTTTGACTGCACTTTTCCCACTCTGCCACCAGGGCATGCTGAAATATTTGGAATTTTTAAGGAACTGCTCCTGGGGTGGGAATGCACAGTCTGAAATGTGTGAAAGCCAGAATTAGTTTAGGGGTCCATAGACCTTCAATGATGAGGGGCCATGGTATTCTCAGACTTCCAGGTGCTGCTAGGAGTCATGGAAAAGCACAGGACAGAGTCGGGGATCCACAGTCTGGGGATAGTGTTTAGCTCATGACAGGCAAGGGCTGGTGAGGTGTTCTGGTTTGTCCCATAGGTTATTTTCCTTAACTTGGCTAATGAAGTCTTGAAGTCAGTTGTGCCTAAGAGTGAAGAGAGGCTTCTGCTGGAAAATTAGGCTACAGCTCTGTAGTTGAATGTCTTCTTCATTGTTTACCATGGTGGATCATGATGAAAGAGACAATCCATGGTTCTAAACAGTTTATTGATTGTTCATGACAGAATATGGATACATAAAATCATACTCAGAGTATACCTGAGATTAAATATCTTTTGCAGGGAAGGAATATTTGAGAAGGGAAGTTTATTTGCTAAGCCCTCTTCACCTCTAGGTACCTCATCAGCATGGAGATTTCTGTTTTGCACCTATGGGATCCTAGGACACTTTTCGTTTATGTGAGAAGCCTGACACACATTCCAAGTCAGGAGTCTCACAGGGAGCTAGGAGTCCCCTAAGTCTCAGGTGTGTGCCCATCAAGTCTCCAGGTCTCCAACCTGTTCTACCTTAATAAACTTCCTGGCATGGTTTTATGTCTCCCACAAAAAGAATATATATAGTTTAATTTTTTAACTGTTCTGGGAACGTAATATGTAGATCAGGCTAATCTTAATCTCACTGAGATCCACCTGCCTCTGCTTCTCAAGTGCTTGGGTTAAAGTCGAGGACCACTATGACTGATTTTAAATAAGTTTTATATAAATTGGGTTAACATATCTATAACCTGGAGTGCCAATTTTTTTTTGTACAAACAGTTCTGTAAATTGAATTGCTCATAATATGAGGTTTACAGTTTTAGGCCACCATTTTCCTATCTACAACCAAGTGCTTCCAACCAGTTTATTTTCTACTCTTTTAAAAAGACAGACTCTTACTATACATTTACTCTTTTAAAGAATAGATTCTCACTACATATCCTAGCCTAAGCTAGAACTAAGTATTCTCTGACTAATGTCTCCTGAATGCTGGGGTTATAGATGTGTGGTGCCATAATCTGCTCTATTCTCTAGTTTTATTGAGATTTTCTGTTTAATATTTTGCATGTATAAATGGATCATGTTGTACCTGTATTTCTGGTTTGACTTATTTCACTTTACATAATTTCTTCCATTATCACAATGTTTTACCAATGAGTGTTACAAAGAATAATAGTTATAATAATGATCATTTCATATAAAGCAGCATTTCACTGTGTGTTTCACTTTTCCTTTGTCAGCTGAAAGGTTGATGGACATATGAATAGCTTCTGTATCTTGGCTATAGAAATAACACTTTTATAACTGTTGACATACAGTAGACATTTAAACATACTAATTTCCTTTACTTTGTATGTACAGTAAATTTCTGAATCATCCACCAGTTTTCTCTTTTCTACATTCTAGCTTAATAGTTTATATAGGGTCTCTTTGTGAACATGTAGTTCAGAAATTAGGCTAGCCTGGTTGACCAGCAAGTCCCAAAGGTCCATCTGTCCATACCTCTCAAGCTGTGATTAGAGGCACATGCCGGAATGCCTAGGCCACCCCACCCCCACCCCCACACACATGTGCTTAAAATTTGAATTAGGGTCCTCATGCTTTTATTCTAAAGTCCTTTACTAACAGAATAATCTTCCCTTTCTATTTTTATCTTCTATTTCTTTTATTTTTACTTTTATTTATTTATATCTCCTCCACAGAATCCCCTTTCTCCTTTTTTCCCATTTGCTTTCCCCTCTTCATCCAGTCCTTCTCCCACTTTTCTTCAGAAAACAGCCAGCTTCAGTGGACATCAACTAGCCATGGCATATAAACTTGAAGTGAGACTAGGCAGCTTCTCTCTTATAAAGACTAGACATGCCAAGCCAGTTGGAGAAAGAATACCAAAGACAGGCAACGGAGACTGCTCCCATTGATAGAAGTCCCACAGGACCAAGCTATAACATATGGACAACTGTAACATGTGTGTGAAGGGCATAGATAAGTGCAACTGAGGCTCCTTGTTTGATCTTTCAGTGTCTGTGAAACTCTATGGACTCAGGGTGGTTGATTCTGTTGGTTTTCTTGTAGTGATGCCCCTGGATCCTATAATCTTCCTCCTACCACATCTACTGGATCCTCCAAGTTCCACCTGACATTTACCTGTGGGTCTTTGCATCTGTTTTTGTTAGCTACTAGGTGAAACCTAGCAGCTTTAAGTTTTCCTGCATTTAATTTGATGTTGTCTATCGGGTTACTCTATATTCTATTATTATGTTTAGGTATATGCCTTGTTTCCTGACCTCACCAAGACTTCATCATGAAAGAGTATTGGCTTTTCTCAAAGGCATTTTCATTATCCTAGTGAAATGATCATATGGTTTTTGTTTCTTTCGACTTCGTTTATATGGTAGATTACATTGCCATTATTTTTAATGCTAAACCAACACACATTGATGAGATGGAGCCTCCTTGATTATGAAGGATGATATTTCTGATGTATTTTTGGGTTTGGTTTGTAAAAATTCTATGGAGAATTTTTGGATCAATATTCATAAGGGGCATTGGTCTAAGATTCTCCTTCTCTTTGTGTTGTTTACATATTAGGGTGATAGTGACCTCAAACATTGAACTTGGTAATGTTCCTTCTGTTTCTATTTTTAGAAACAGTTGAAGAAAAGAGGCATTACTCCTTCCTGAATGTCACATAGAATTCTACTCTAAAACCATTTGGCTCTGAGTTTTGTTCTGTTGTTTTTGTTGTTGTTGTTGCTGCAGTTGCTGCTGAGGCTATTGAGTTCTGTATTTTGGTTGGGGAACTTTATTGACTGCTTCTATTTCATTTGAGGTTATAGGATTGTTTACATAGTATCCTGGTCTTGATTTAATTTTGGTAAATGGTATTTGTTCTAGAAAATCATCCAATTCATTTGGATTTTCCAATTTTATTGAATACAGGGTTTTGAAATAAGACTTAATGATATTTTAAATTTCCTCAGTGCAACTTTTTTATTTATGATTTTATAATTTGTGTGCTGTTTCTTTGCCTTATAGTGAGTTTAGCCAAGGGTTTGTCAATCTTGTTGATTTTCTCCAATACTCAACTCATACTTTCACTGATTCTTCATATTGTTCTCTTTGTTTCTAATTTGTTGCTATTAGCTCTGAGTTTGATTATTTCCTGCAATCTACTCCTCTTGGGTTTTGTTTCTTTTTATTCCAAAACTTTAATGTCTGCTGTTAAGTTGATAGTGTGAGATCTCATAAATTTCTTTATAAAAGCACTTATACTATGAAATTTCCTCTAAGTATTGTTTTCACTGTGTCCCATAGCTGAGTTTTGTTGTGTCTTCATTTTCATTAAATACTAGAAAGTCTTTAATTTCTTTATTTCTTCCCTGACACCGTCATTATTGAGTAGAGAGTTGTTCAGTTTCCTTGAGCTTTTAGCCTTTCTGTTTTTCCTGTTGTTGAAGGCAGCTTTAATACTTGGTGAGCTGTTAAGACGGAAGGCGTTGTTAGTTTTTTTCCTAATTTTCCAGTATCTGTCGTACCTTCTTTTTTGACTGAGTATATCATTAATTATAGAGAAGGTTCTATGATATGCTGAGAAAAGGGTATATTGTTTTACATGTGGATGAAACATTTTGTAGATATTTGTTAGGTTCATGTAGTTGATAATCCCAGTTAGTTTCATTATTTCTCAGTGGTGTTTCTGTCTCAGTGACCTGCTCATTGAAGAGAGTGGGGTGTTAATGTTTCCCACTATTAATGTATGGGCTTTGATGTGTGATTTAAGGTTTAGTAATGTTTCCTTTATGAATGTAGTTGTCCTTGGATTTACACCATAGATGTTAAGAAATGACACGTCATCTCAGTATATTTTTTTTCTTTGCTGAGTATGAAGTGTCTTTCCCCATTTCTTTTGAATACTTATTGTTGAAAGTCTACTCTATTAGGTATATAGAATCACTATTCCAGCTTTTTTCTTGGGTCCGTTTGCTTGTAAAACCTTTTTCCATCCCTTTACTCTGATGTAATAACTATCTTTGTTGCTGAGGTATGTTTCTTGTATGTAGAAGAATGATGGATTAAATATCAACTCTGTCTGCCTGTGTCTTTTTATTGGGAAACTGAGTCCATTGGTATTGAGATATAGTAATGTCCAATGACAATTAATTCCTGTTATTTTTTTAAATTGTGGTGCTATTGTCATGAATATCTCTCTCTCTCTCTTTCTCTCTCTCTCTCTCTCTCTCTCTCTCTCTCTCTCTCTCTTTCACTTTCTCTCTCTCATGTGTGTGTGTTCCTCTGCTTGTGTAGAATTATTTATTTATTGTGTTATCTTGAGTGTAATTACTATCCTTTTAATGAAATTTTCCTTCTATTATCATCTGTAGGGTAAGATTATTGAAAACTATTGTTTAAATCTTTTGTCAAGAAATCTTTTCTGCTGGGCAGTGGTGGCACAAACCTTTAATTCCAGCACTTGGGAGGCAGAGGTAGGAGGATTTTTGAGTTTGAGGGCAGCCTGGTCTACAGAGTAAGTTCCAGGACAGCCAGGGCTGTACAGAGAAACCCTGTCTCGAAAAACAAAACAAAACAACACAAAAAAAAAAAAAAGAAAAAAAGAAATCTTTTCTGTTCACAATCTATGGATGACATAAAGTGTTGCTGGGTATAGTATCCTGTTATCTCATAGAGACTGTAATATATCTGTCCATACCCATCTGACTTATAATGTCTCTATCAATAAGTTGGGTGAAATTCTGATAATTCTGCCTTTATATGTCACTTGGCCATTATATGTGGCTGCTTTTAAAAATCTGTTGGTTTGTTGTTGTTGTTGTTTTATTTGTTTGTTTTTTGTACATTTGGTATTTTGTTGTATGAGGATTTTCTTTCTGCTTCACTCTATTTGATGCTCTATAATGTATTATTTTAGAGTTTTTTTCTCTATGTTAGAGAAATTTTCTTCTATGATTTTGTTCAAGATATTTCCTGGTTCTATGAACTGGGGGTCTTCTCCTTCTCTTCCTATCATTCTTAGTTTAAGTCTTTCAATTCTGTCTAAGATTACCTGGATTTTTTTTTGTCAGAAATCTTTTAGTTTTAACATTTCCTTTGATCAATGGAGCTATTTCTTATGTCTTACCTTCTAACACTGAGAATCTTTTGTCTATCTCTTATATTCTGTTGGTAATGATTTTATCTATTATTTCTGTTCTCTTACCTAGATTTTCCACTTTCAGAATCCCTTCAGTTTGTGTTTTCTGTAATTAGTCTATTTCAGTTTTCAAGTCTGAAAATTCTTCTGTCAGTTTGTTTTCTTGACATTCCTTATGATATTTGTTAATTTCCTTCAAATTTTTGTTTGCTTTTCCTTAATTTTTAAGGGATTTTTATTCATTTACTTTTAAAAGAGATCTATCATCTTCATAAAACTGGTGATAAGGTCATTTTCTGTGTTTTAGCTGCATGGGAATATTCAGGTCTTCCTGTCATAAGATAGGTGTCCTGTGGTGATGCTATACTATTGCATCACCCACATTATTGTTTATTGTGACCTCACACTAGCATTTAGACATCTGAACTTGGGATGATTACATTTCTAAGTGATGATTTCTAAACTTGTCTTTGTTGGATGGGTGCTCAGTTCTTTGATTTCTTTTAATTTTTTGGACTTCTGGGCTTTGTGGCCTGGACGTCTAGCAGCTTTCTTGAAATCTAAACCACTAGGAAGTCTCAAAAAAAGGTTGTAGGCTTGCTTGAATAATGGAAACTTGCTTGGTATATCTGGTATGTCTCTGTCCTTCTGACTGTTTTAGCTTACACCTGAGCAACTGAGGAACACTGGAATTGGAGGCACAGTCTCATTCATAAGTTATACGGGAGTAGCAAAGATCACCTGGGAGTGTCTCACTTACATGACATTCTGACTTTTTGGTCTTCATCTGAGCAGCTAGCATCTGCAAGAATCAGGCACAGAGTCCAGGCCACAGGGCAAGGGGTATAGTAGGTTGGGACAGTTCGGCTGGCAAACAGAATGCTCTTCTGTTCTTCTGACTAGTTTGGCCTGAACCTGAGCCACTGTAGTCTGCTCAAATCTTGGAAGATGCCAGCCACAGAGCAGGCAGTGGAATGGTTGTAGGTAGGTGGTTGAATGTGTCTAGGTAACTATTTCTAAAGAGTTGCGTAGATGTACTTGTTGAGGATGACTTGCCTCTTGTTCTGCCTTAATCTTTTATCTTTTTGATAACAGCTATCCTAAGAGGCATAAGGGTTTAATCTAACTGGCTTACAATTGAATTTTCCTTATATTAAGGTTCTTTCCAGATACCTATTAGTTATTGGTAATGTCTTCATTTGAGGAATGTCTATCTACATTCTTTGCCTAAAAGGGGATATTTTCTTGCTACTGAGTTAGTGAGGCTGACTCTAAGAAACTAAAGGAACAGAAACATTTAAGTTTTAACTCAATATAATTCCTCACAATTGTTTGCTTCTCCCCTTTTATTGCTGCTTGTCTGATCCAAGCAATGTATAAAAGAGCTCATTTCAATGCAATGTTCCTGATACTCGCATGTTTTCATTTTAATGTAGTCTTCATAAGTCCCATGGTATATATTTAAATGTGCTTATATTCTTATATTCTTATTTGTTATTATAAGACAAATAGAATTTTTTTAAAAAATACATATATACTTGCATAAATACTAATAATTTGAGTATATGCTGTGTATAACTGTATCCATGTATATATATATAATGTGTGTGTGTGTATGTTTGAAAGAATATATAATACTAGTGACAAAATGGAAATACTAAAATGAAATCAGAGAAATTTCTCAGCATTATATGTTGATGCAGAATCAAAACTACAACCATAACCTTTCTAACAACCAAAGTAAAAGAAAAAAATGACACAACACCTATTAAGAAAAAACATTTGAAAGAAGGGCTATTTGAAATGTCAGGCAACTAATGTAAGGGATGTTCTGAAGACTCCTTGTCACTCAAGTAGAAACAATATTTGTGATAATAGATATTGTCAACTTGAATTGATTGAGAAACATCTTGAAGTTTAGAGGTCATGGCTCAGAGTTTGCTTTTGGTGACATTTTCTGAGAAGGTTAGTTCAGAAATTTAATATCCATTATCAGGTAAACTGTCGTATGTCAATTGAGCACTCCTAAAATCTGGCACTCAAAGTCTTATTTCAACGTTTTTCCCAATTTCAATTCTTTTTTTTTTTTTATTGGATGATTTATTTACATTTCCTGTGTTGTCCCCTTACCCCATCCCCCAACACCCCCTCAGAACCCCCAATCCACTCTCCCCTCCTCCTTCTTCTCTGTGGATGTAACCTCTATCTACCCCCCCACTCCCACCTCCCCACCCTCAAAATTCCCACCCCCTGGGGCATCCAGCCTTCATGAGGTCAAGGTTCTCTTCTTCCACCTATGCCCAGCAGGGCCCTCCACTTTTACATATTCAGCTGAAGCCCTGGATCCCCCCCTAAGTGCTCCCAGGCTGGTGGTTTAGACCCTGGGAGCTGTGGTTGGTTGGTATTGTTGCTCTCCTCATGGTGCCGTAAATCCTTTCAGCTCCTTCAGTCTTCACTCTAACTCCTCTATTGAGAACCCCATGATCAGTTCAATGGCTAGTTGTGAGCATCTGCCTCTGAGTATGTCTGACTCTTGAAGGCCTCTGAGGAGATATCCATATCAGGCTCTTATCAGCATGCACTTCCTGTCTTCCACATCAGCATCTACCTTTGGTGATTGCACAAGGGATAGATGTTTTTCTCAAACTGTCCACTAAGGCCCTTTGTATGAGAATCATCTGCCTCCTTCACCCCATTTCTATAACAGGGAAGGACTAAAACAAAATAATTTGAGGAAAGATGACCCATTATTTCCTTGAAAACACTCAGATGTTCTATTTTTATTAGGAGGTGCTACCATAATTCATGATACAAAGGGAGAAAGAGAAAATAGGAGATCACCCATGGGAAACTCAGCTATAGTGGTAAACTTATCTGAGAACTCCAGCTGATAGCCTCAACATCTTAAGACAGATTCTCCTGGATGTTGTGAGTACCCAGTTTTGTGATGTCACCTCCATCTATTGCTAAATGCTTTTCTAGTTGGAAGTCTGTTGGGACAGGAGATTCTATGTTGTCCCAAAATTCCCTCTATCATGAACTCCAGCAAACATCCTCAGTGGGGATTATCCATTGATTTCTTTTGGTTTTTTGTTTACCAAATTTGACATTTTTTGCTATCTATCCATTCATCCATATCAAACAATCAATCTATCTATCTATCTATCTATCTATCTATCTATCATCTATATATTACTTATTTATCTTTCACTTGGGTCTAGTATATTTTTCATAAGTTTACTCATTAAAAACAAATATTTGGTTGTCATAGATTGTTTGCTCAACCATACTGAGCAACAATGGACAGATATTCTCTCTCTCTGTCTCTCTCCATCTCTCTCCCTCTCTCACCACATTGCAATTTCTAGGATGGGTGTTGAACTCAATGCACTGTAAAGATTTTATAATCATGGTATCACCAAATTAAATTCCACTTCATATTAATCTCTTATGAGTTCATATACTATCAATACTGGCAGTTGGTCAAAGGCAAAGGGGAGAGGCTAAGCTAGGGGCTGGGCCTCACCTCCTCTCACATTTCTACCTGTCTCCTTCCTTTTTCTGTCATTCCTACCCAGGATTGATACACTAAATCTTCTGAAAAGGAGTCAAAATGCATCTTTTGATTTAAAATTGCTCAAATATGATATTAGGGCAGAAAAGCCTAAATGCCTCAGGAATAGAGTATTGAATACTCTTAATCTGTTCATTCCTTCTTCAGTATATAACAGTAAGTTATTTTTAAGAATCTGTTTAAGTCACATGATACTAAACCATAATTTTAGTAAACTCAGATTTATGGATTTTATACCTTAGTCTTTCAATCAGTCCCTACAGAGGAAACTGTTAATAATGCATTTCTTTTTTATTTATATTATTGTAACTGATTACTTTGCAGTTTACATTTTGTAGTATATGTTCAGATTTATATTTTACCACTCTAATTTTTCATCTACTGTGTATTACTTAGTTAACATGACAAAAAGTCATTAACATCTTCTAGGATTATTTACAAGTATGGAGAATAGTATGTTAAAAACTTGTTGTAAGGTTGAAATAATACACAGAATGACATCTCCAAAAAAGGCATAAATAAAACCTGAATATTCTCTGTCAGGTAACTATTGATTACTCAAGTATTGATACCTTTAATCTTATCTCTGCACATTCACTAGAAATTCATTGTTAAACATTAAGTCCTAAAATCTAACCAGATAGACTACATTACTCTTGAGATAAAACCCAAATCTGATGGCCTAGAATTTGGAGTTCATAAGATTTTTGAAAACTTGTCTTCCTGTATCTTCAATAATTTGAATGGTCTTTTGGTCTTGAAATATATGGAATGTTCTCTCTCTCTCTCTCTCTCTCTCTCTCTCTCTCTCTCTCTCTCTCCCTCCCTCCTTCCCTCCCTCCCTCCCTCTGTGTGTGTGTGTGTGCATGTGTGTGTGTGTGTTGCTCCCATTCATTTTTAACTTTGTTCATTTTTGTGCTATAGATTTTTGGTGCCTTCTTCTTCCAAAGAAAGCTGATTCATTGGCCAATGTCCCTATCACCCCTTTTTATAAATAGATAAGACATTAAATAAGAAAATATGCTCCCTGGCACAAATGGAAGGACTGAAAATAGAGCTGGTTAAAAGTGTTTTTGCCATGGTGTATGAAGCACGTGATGTAATTTCCCTCTAACACATGTAGAGGTTTAAGGATCAGAAGATCAATGGCCTTGTTAGCTACAGAAGTATAATGATATCTTAGGCTACATGGGACCTTACTTCTAAATAGTTTTCAGTTTTAAAGAAATGACATAAGGGCTGAAGTATACTATACACAGAAAATATTTAATAAACTTAGTGACATATTCTCTCCATGTTTTTATGGTGTCCCTATGTCTCTTT
The DNA here is from genome assembly GCF_004785775.1 of Grammomys surdaster. Classification (NCBI taxonomy): domain Eukaryota; kingdom Metazoa; phylum Chordata; class Mammalia; order Rodentia; family Muridae; genus Grammomys; species Grammomys surdaster. Next base: position 247,883 of record NW_021605506.1, read on the forward strand.
CTCAGTGTTGTCATCTTTCTCCCCTTTCACTCTACCCCTCTTTTTCTTCATCCATTTCCTCTTTTCTGCTCCTGTCTCCTTTCATCTTTCCTTCTTTCCACCCTATTTACTACTTTTACTCCATGCTATTACTGTGAACACTGGCAGAAAGTCATGTAAACAAATCATTGCTGTTTGCCAACCTGTCATGAAACCATTGACATGGAATGACATTTTTCTCTAAGTCTTTTATTTTTTATTAGTGATCTTTATACTATATGCCCCAGCAGTAGTATATAGTCAAAAGCAGGCCTCTCTGTAAGCCAAGGTCATCAATGTTGTCACATCTAATTGAATCAAAGCTCGAGCAGTTATAAATTGTGTACAGGCTACCAGGTAAGAAGAAAAGGAAAATAAGAGGCATGCATTGAACCAATACTTTTACTTTTCTCCAAAGGAAGCACTGCTGTTTCCTAAAAATTTCTTTCTAGCTTTTTTTTTTTACTAACTATGATATTGTACTTTATTCAAAAGCATCTATTTATTTCAGAACTCATTCTGATTCTAATAGAGTTAAACACTTCTTAGGGTAGAACAAGGTGATGAAAACTTGAATATATATGTTCTGTGTGGATAGACATTGTTTTACTGGTCATTTGGGATTTATGTCAAAGCTGATAGAGGCCTCTATTATACCACAGACTCCAAATCCTCTTTCTACCCATTGAAAATCCTCCGATTTTATCCTTGTATTGTTTCCCAAGGTCTACAATCAAGACAAAGGCTTATTTTTTTCTCCTCATAGAATCTATATTTTGATTGGGGCACCAGTGGTACTAATATGTATTTTCAGATTGCTGTATGAATCAGGAGATGTTAACAAACATTTATGCACCTCAGATGGATCATACATAGATGACATCAAAGACATGATCTCATCCAATCTAGCTTCCTAAGCCAATGATTTGTTTGTAGGAGGATTTCTGTGTTCTTGGATTTGGTTTGCCGTAATTTTATTGAGTATTTTTGCATCAATATTCATAAGGGAAATTGGTCTAAAGTTCTCTTTCTTTGTTTGGTCTTTGTGTGGTTTAGGTAATGAATTGAGTAATGTTCCTTCTGTTTCTATTTTTGTTGAATAGTTTGAAGAGTATTCGCATTAGGTCTTCTTTGAAAGGCTGATAGAATTCTGCAGAAAATCGATTCTGGTCCTGTGCTTTTTTTGATTGGGGGACTTTTAATGACTGCTTTTGTTTCTTTAGGGGTTATAGGACCATTTAGATGGGTTATTTGATCCTGATTTAACTTTGGTAGCTAATAACTGTTTAGAAAATTGTCCATTTCATCATTATTTTCCAGTTTTGCTGAATATAGGATTTTATAGAAGAATCTGATGAATTTTTGAATTTCCTAGGTTTCTGTTTGAAAATTGAACTGACTCCACTTCTAATCTGTACCTTCATTTCAACTCATGGCAGATACTCAAGTCTGCCTCCTCCCTACACCCCATGACTCCACAGCCTATTGGTCACTCAGGAGGTCTGATATAACCAGAAACAGAGCTCAAGAGATGTGGGATCTATCTCGCTCCACCTGAGCATCATCCCCCTTCAAGTTTGCACATTTACCTAAACTTGTGGCAGATGAATGAGCCTGCTGTCCTCCTGTACCTCACAGTCTACATACTTCCAAGGAGGTTTTACATAACCAGGAACACAGGAGGACTGCCATAACTAAGAACACAGATTGATGTGCCTGCTCCAAATTATTAGGCCAGCTTGTCTCTCAGGAAGTCAGCTCTAATCAAGAAAACAAGGAGACAGGGACATAGGAGGCCTTGCCTAACCAGAGACAGCACTTTCTACCTCCCAGGAGTCCTATTCTAGCCCAGGTCACACAGTAGTACTTGCTTCTAAGATGACCTGCTCCAGTCTGAGACACCCAGGCCACTTAAAACCAGAGATAACCAGGTAGTGAAAGGGAAGCACAAGAACATAAGTAACAGAAGAAAATAACTTAGCACCATCAGAATCCAGTTCTCCTACCACAACAAGCACTGGATACCTGAACAAACCTGAAAAGCAAGGTTTTGACCTAAATTCCCATATCATGAAGATGATGGAGACCCTGAAAAAGGATATAAATTACTCCCTTAAATAAATACATGAAAGTATAATTAATCAGGTAATGGAGTTAAACACAATGGTACAAGACCTAAAAATTGTAAGAAACAATAAAGAAATCACAAATGGAGGCAAGCCTAAAGATGGAAAACCTAGGAAAGCTATCAGGAGGTACAAATAAAAGCATCACCAACAAAATATAAGAGATGAAAGACAGAATCTCAGGCTTTGCAGATACCCTAGAAGATACCAAAATATCAACCAAAGAAAATACAAAGGATAAAATGGTCATAACACAAAACATCCAGAAAACTTGGAATACAATGAAAAGACCAAACTTTAGAATAATAGGCATAGAATAGGATGATAATTCCCAGTTCAAAGAGCAAGAAAAGATTTTCAAAAAAAATTGTTGAAGAAAACTTCTCTAACCTAAAGAAAGAGATGGCCATAAACATACAAGAAGCCTACACAACACCAAGTAGATTGAATACTCAGCAAACTTTTCAGAAACGGAGCATAAGAACATAGTAAAACCCATCATTAATCATGATCAAGTAGGCTTCATCCCAGGAATACAGGGATGATTTAATATATGAAATTCTATCAACATAATCCACCATGTTAACAAAGTGAAATGAAAAAAAATCACAAAATAATCTCATTAGATGCTGAAAAAGCCTCTGACAAATTATAACACCCTTTCATGTTAAAAGTCTTGGAGAGATTTCAAATTCATGGCACATACCTAAATATTGTAAAAGCAATGAAGAACAAATCAACAGCCAACACCAAATTAAATGGAGAGAAACATGAAGCAATTCCACTAAAATCAGGGACAAGACATGGCTGCCTACTCTTTATATACATCTATTCAATAAAGTACATGAAGTTTTAGTTATAGCAATTAGAGATCAAGGGGACACAAACTGAGAGCAAGAAGTCAAGATATCACTATTTGTAGATGATATGGTAGTATAAATACTCCAAAATTTCTACCAGAGAACTTTTACAGTTGGTATACAACTTCAGCAAAGTTACTTGATATAAAATTAACTCAAACAAGTCAGTAGCCTTCCTTTATACAAAATATAAACAGGCTGAGGAAGAAATCTTGGAAACAACACATTTCATAATAACCACTAATAATATAAAATATCTAGGTATAACTCTAACCAAGGAAGTATACGATCCTTGTATGACAAGAACTTCAAGTGTTTAAAGAAAGAAATCAAAGTAGAACTCAGAAGATGGAAAGATCTCCAGTCTCATGGATCTGTAGGATTAACATAGTGAAAATGGACATCTTACCAAAAGCAATCTGCACATTTAATGCAATCCCCACCAAATTTTCAACTCAACTCTTCACAGATATGAAAAGAACAATTCTCATTTTCTTATGGAAAAACAAAAACCACAATATACCCAAAACAATTCTCAACAATAAAAGAACTTCCAGGGAATCATCATCACTTACCTCAAGCTGTACTATAGAGCAATAGTGATAATAACTTCATGGTATTGGCAAATAGACAGGTTGATTAGTGGAATTGAATTGAAATCCCAGAAAAAAGTCCACATATCTATTGACACTTGAACTTTGACAACAAAATCAAATCCATACAATGCAGAACAGAAAGTATCTTCAACAAATGGTGCTCATCAAATAGGTGGGAAAGAGCCCTGCACTCATTACCAACAGGAATATTTCCTGAACAGAACACCAGCAGCTCAAGCTATAAGATCAAGAATTGATAAATGGGACCTCATGTAACTGGAAAGCTTCTGTAAGTCAAAAGATACTGTCAGTAAGACCAAACAGCAACATTCAAATTGGGAAAAGATCTTCATTAACCTTACATTTGATAGAGGGCTAATATCCAAAATATATAAAGTACTTAAGAGTTAGGATTCCAGAAAATCAGCTCAACTGAAAAATATGGTACAGAAAATTGTCAACAGAGGAATCACAAATGGTGGAGAAGCATGTGATGGTTTGTATATGCTTGACACAGGGAGCGGCACTATTAGGAGGTGTGGCCTTATTGGAGTAGGTGTGTCACAGTGAGTGTGGGCTTAAGATGCTCAACCTAGCTCCTAGAAGTCAGTATTCTGCTAGCAGCCTTTAGACAAAGACGTAGAACTCTCAGCTCCTCCTGTACCTTGCCTGCCTGGTTGCTACTATGTTGCTGCCTTGATGTTATTGAACTGAACTTCTGCATCTATAAGCCAGCCTCAATAAAATGTCCTTTATAAGTCTCACTCTGGTCATGGTGTCTGTTCACAACAGTAAAACCCTAAATAAAACAAAGCACTTAAAGAAATGTTTATCATCCTTAGATATCAGCAAAATGCAAATCAACCAACCCTGAGATTATACCTTACACCATTAAGAATGGCTAAGAACCAAAACTCAATGCCAGCACATGCTGGAGGGGATGTGGAGAAAGAGGAACACTCCTCTATTGCTGGAGGTATTGCAAACTAGTACAACCACTCTGAAAATCAATCTGGTGGATCTTCACAAAATTGGAAATAGTTCTACCTGAAGACATAGCTATATGGCTTATTGGCATATACCCAAAGTGTGGTCTGCAATACAACACGGACATGTACCCCATTATGTTCATTACCGCCTTATTTGTAATAGCCAGAAACTGGAAGCAACCCAGATGTTCCTCAATCAAAAAATGGATACAGAAAATGTGTTTCACTTATATAGTTGAATATCATTCAGCTATTAGGAATGAGTAAATAATGAGTTTATCAGGCAAATGGATGGAATTGGAAAATATCTCAGGCAAGGTAATACAGATCCAGAAAAAATATGTAGGGTATGTACTCAGTGATAAGTGCATATTAGTTAAAATGTACTGAATACCCCATAGTAAAACCCAAAGACTGTAAGCAGTTTAACAAGAAGAAAGGCCCAATTGAGAATGTTTCAATCTCATTTAGAAGGGGAACAAAATAATCAAGGGTGGCGTAGGAAAGGAAAGATATGATTAGAAAAGCAGAGAGGGAGGGTAAACAGAGGGCAGGTATGAGGGCAAACAGGGGACATGTATGAGGGCAACAGGAGAGAAGGACTGAGGGCCAGGTGAATGAATGGAAATATGGGGCTTGGGGGTTTGAGGAACATCTAGAAAATCCCAAAGACCTGGGATGTGAAAGATCTTCCAGAACATAATGGGAGTGATTTTAACCAAAACACCCAACAATGTGGGGATACAACCTGAAGGGACCTCCTACAGTAGATTGACAGCACCTCCAGTCAAAGGATGGTGTTATTAAAACACCTTCAAAACTTCTAACTTAGAATTGTTCCTGTCTAAAAGAAATGCAGGGATAAAAATGGAGCAGAGACTCAAGAAAAGGCCCTTTAGTGACTGGTCCAGCTAGGCATCCACCCTGTGGGCAGGCAACAAACACTAACACCATTACTGATGTTAGTTTGTGCTTGCTGACAGGACACTAGTATGACTGTCCCCTGAGAGGCTCTACCAACAACTATTTGAGACAGATGTAGATAATACAGCCAAACAGTTGGACTGAGGTCGGGTTCCCCTATGAAAGGAGTTGAAAGCAATGGAAGACCAACATTCTCAACTAACCTGGACCCCTTTGAGCTCTGAGAGACTAAGCAACTAACCAAAGAGCATACATGTGCTACTCCAATGCCCCTAGAACGTATATAGTAAAGGGGCTGCCTTGTCTGGCCTCAGTTGGAGAGGATGTGCCTAAATCTGTAGAGACTTGATGCCCCAGGGAATGGGGATGCCTGGATGTGGGAAAGGAGTGGGGAGCACCTTTTCAGTGGCAAAGGGGAGGGGATAGTTGAAGAATTCCAGGAGGGTGGATCAAGAAGTGTAGCAACATCTGGAATATAAATAAGTAAAATAAATAATAAAAAAATTTAAAAAGACATAAAAGAAAACTATAGGAGAGATAACTTTACATGTGGCACAAATACGAGAGAATAAATTGGATTTTTGAATTAAGAACTAATAAGGGAACAGATCCAAAGATATTCGCCTAGGCATTAATTCATAAGTAACTCATTCTGAGTTTATGTGAGGAATTTAGGTGAATGTAGCAAAACTTGTAGTTACAACTTCCATAGGTACAGCTGACTTTATGTTCTCCTCTTGTTTTCCCTACAATATGTTTAATATTCGGTTGATTTTTAGTTCCATGTACTTCTACCCCCTCTCTGATATGTGATTTAAATATTCATTACAACAATTTTATAAAACACCAGACAAATTCATCAGTAGAAAAATCACAATATAGTCTGATCCCATCGACCCTTTAAATCTATCATGTCTAAATTCTTTCTTTGAGATGCTTACCAATTGGAAAATTATAGTTCCTAATTTCTTTTAGCATTTTTTTCAAAGATTTTATTTTTATATTTTTCCTTTTTTGTGTACATGAAAACTTTGAGTTCATGCTTATAAATTTGCAGAATGTGTGCCTGGTGACCATAGGAGACAGTATAGGGCCCCATGCTCCATAAAGTTCAGAAAATTGCAAGCATTTTTAGGGTACTAGGAACTGAGTCAGGGTCTTCTGCAAGAACAAAACGTGATAATTTCTGATTCATCTCTCCATCCTATTTTACCTGTCTTAATTTAAAAAGGTATCTTCTTAACAGGAATTAGAAAAACCTGTCTTTTGTTCAACCACTCACTGTCATGGATTTAGAAGTTGATATTTCCCTAGTTGGGGTGAGCAGCAGATTTAGCTAAGTCTTCTGAGTAGTCTGTGTTGAGTATGTATGTGAGATCAGCTTTTATCTACTCCAGTGTAAGATTCTTCTCATTGTTCTGCCTTGAGAACTCACAGGCTTACTACTGAAGTATTAAATATCTTAGTAATTCATATGTGCTTAGCTCAGTTCTTCTAAAGAAGAATGAATAACTTTTTTAGCATGTATGTGGTTTGTGTATGGTTATATATTCTAGTGTATGTGTGAAAGCATATGTATGCAGTTGTCTTCATATATAGATTATAAAATGATCCCTCAGGTTAACATTATATGTCTTTCTCCTTTTGTCTCCTTTGTATTTACTGAGAAAGGTTTCTTCTTGATCTGAGCACTGTCTAAACCTGGCAGGTCTGACTAGTTACCATACTTCAATAGTCCTGTCTCTATAGCAAGTGTTGAAATTGCTGGAAAAACATTATGCTCTTCTCTTCTCTTCTCTTCTCTTCTCTTCTCTTCTCTTCTCTTCTCTTCTCTTCTCTTCTCTTCTCTTCTCTTCTCTTTTTTTTTCTTTTTGTAGGGGAATCTGGCCTTGTTTGTTGTTGTTTTGTTTATTTGTTTTGTCTTTTTCCTTCTTTTGTCCTTTCTTTTGTTGTTTCTTATTTTCCTTGATATTTTTTGAAATCATTTTTGAAAAATATTCATAAAAGTAAAAGAATGAGTACTATACTCATCCCTATTGAAAGTTCATGTTATTAAGATGTACATAGCCTGGTGAGTGAAAAAGTATCTGGCAGAATACTCTACTGAAGAGTGTCTCTCATATGAGCATCCTAATCTTTGTCTCTGTGGAAGAAACTTGCGAAGAAGAGCCTGTAGTTAACAAGGAGTTGGTATAGGTCATTTGTAGAGAGCACTGAATTTCCAAAATTATTTGCAGAATGATATTTAGTTTTCTATGCTCATGTTGCCTGTATCTTCAGAATTTTTGTAGTTGAAATAAAATAAAACATTAGGTTTAGATAGCCCATAATTTGGGAGCTGTACACATGTGCTATGCTCATTTTGTGCATATGATAAGATTAGACAAAATTATTAAAGTCACATAATGGAGGTTTTAAGAAGCGATAAATGTCATCTCATTTGTTAAGTCTATCATTTCTGTATCCATTCTAGAGAACCAAATATCAAAAAAGTTTGATCTTTCCTTAAAGTAAGTTGATTTGTGTCCAAATTTGCTAATTTGCTGGCATGTGTTTAATCTCCAGATGGCTCCAAATTACTTCATGACACACAGAGCTAATCCGATCATCCCAAACAGCACATACAAACGCATTGGCAGGCAGCACATATCCAGCAGCTGTATTAGAGGGCCAGGGGACTCTGAGCCCTTTTCTGAAGGCAGAAAGTAATCTTGTTACCTGGGTTTTTACTTATTCTGTTTAAGAGCAAACTTGCCAGTTATCCACCTTACACCCAAAGGAGCAAAACTGAGATAATATTCTGAGAAACATTACATGCTTTTCCAATTGCGCCCATGAAAACTTCATCAGTGACTATGTGCCATTTGGGTTTCAATGTGTTGCAAGAAAAATGAATTGAAACAAAGGTAAAGATGTATCATTTAGGCAGTTAAAAACACAGGAAATACATCCTGAAAGCAAGCAGGGCTATTTTAGGGGAGATTGTGCCTCAAGTGCATGGAGAACAAAGGATCAATGAGAGAACAGCAGAGGGAGGGATGAGATGGAGTAAAAGGAGATAATTTATTAGAAGGCAAATAACCTGGAAAAAACATAGAAAGAGAACAGTGAAGACTGAAAGTACACCACTATACATTAATATATGCAATTGTCTATAACAGAAAAACAAGTGATCATATCTACCAGCTCAATGACATTGATGGCCCATGATTTTTAAAAGAAAATTAAAAAAAAAGAACTTAGTATTGTATGCTAAATTGTGTTGACATAAATGAGTAAAGAGAAGTTATTATAAATAATGTTTGTATTCAGATTTAGACAAAGATGCCCAAAACTATTTTGGTTATCTTTATTCATCTCTTGTTGCTGTGACAAACTACTTTAATAAAAGTAACTTTAGGTTTATTGTGACTCACAGTTCAAAGGAAGAAACTGTTGTAGCTAGGGAAGCTAAGTGGCAGAAGTCTGAGGCTGATGAACACATCGCACTCAGAGTCTGAAAGCATTAAGACATGTCGGTTACTTTTCCACTTTTGTAAAGCTCTTGATCCTAGGCAAAGAATGGCGCTCCATGAAGTGCATAGGTCTTACCTCTTGATCAACCTAATCAAACTTATCTTGTGGAGGCATGTCAAGATGTCCCTCTCTCAGCTGATTTTAGATTCCATTAAATCAGCAAGACATTAACAATGACAATGGGTATGATATTTTATATTTTCACTTATATTGTCACTTAAAAAGTAATTAAAATATAAACATTATTGGATTATTAACAATAAATACACATTCCTAATGCCTTTGTTTGCATCATGAATTTACATTATTATAAATTCTGCCTTGTTACATTTCTGGAAAATAAAATAACATTTTTTCTTATATTTACTTTATATCTGAATCTCAGCTTCCCATTTCTCTTCTTCTAGTTCCACACTCTCTCCTCTCCTGCCCTATCCACCCTACCTTTCTTTCTTCTCAGAAGATGAAAGGCCACCGGTGGATATTAAGCAGCCTTGGCATACCACGTTGCAATAAGACTAAACCCATCTTCTTGTTTCCTCTCTCTCTCTCTCTTTCTCTCTCTCTCTCCTTCTGTCTCTCTTTCCTTCTCTCTCTCTCTCTTTGTGTGTGTGTGCATGTGTGTGTGTGCCTGTGCTGTGTTGGGTGTGTGTGCAAGTTTTAGCAAGATGTTTTCATTTATCTAGTTGTGGGGCATGCAATGACTCTATAAATTGAGTCTTCAGTATCAACTTGGGGAAATGCTTGAGTGTTTTATGTTGTTTTCTCTGAGCATCATGTGTGAGGTACTGGTATATTTGCTTCCTTCATATGTATGCTTCTTTCCTGTTCTTATTCTTAGTCAGATTGTTAGTATTATTTTACTTGTTTGTTTTTGCTATTAGGAAATAAAATGCATCAAATCTTTTTATTTATAAAGTATCATCAATACATACAAGAATTCAATACCCTGTTACCAATTATTCTACTTTACAAAGATTATAGAGACATTGTTACATAGAACAAGTGCTTCAATCTGCCAGGTTTTAAAGCAGCAGGAAAAGAGCAAAGGAGAACGAAATGTCAGACTCAAGTAACCTACACTATTTGAATTCTGAGAACTACATCCACTGAGTTGAGACTGTGTTTACAATAGACCTATATCTATTTAGATCTAGATGTAGTTCCTACTACTTCCAGAAAAATCAAACAAAAAAAAAAATCAAACAAACAAACAAAGAGAAAAATAAAAGAAGAAATGGGGGAAATGGCTCAGCAGGCAAAATACCAGCCAAAACGCATGCTGGCTTGAGTTTGCATCTGTAAAACCTACTTCAAATTTGTTCATGCTTGTAAATATTTGTAACTCTGAAACTGAGAGAGTGGACACAGGGAGATCTCTGGATCTCATTGGCCATATAATATAACAAAACTATGAGCTTTGGAAATTTTGTGAGTTAATCATCATTTCTCAAAAAAGTAATACACTCCATGTTACTTCTGACCTCCACATGCCCACATGCACAAGTGGGTATATAAATTATGATTTTTTTCTATCATTTTCTCTCATATACAAAGTGAAGAGGGGAAGAAGAAGAAGACAAAGAAGAAGAAGGAGGAGAAGGAGAAGAAGGAAGAGGATGAAGAGGAGGAGGAGGAGGAGAAGGAGGAGGAGGAGGAACCCTTTGTTGCCTGAATTTGTTTTGCTACAATTATGAGATGCAGAAATGGCTTTTTGTTATTTCTTTTAATAAACCGAAATTCTCTCAAGATCAGTTTTGATGAGATAGATGTGAATTAGTAACAGCTACTATCAAATTAAAAGTGTAAAAGTTAAATTTCTCATAGAAATTGGCAGAACAGTTTTGATAATAGCTGAATAGGAGATCTAGATTTATATACAGAGAACTGTTAAATAATAAGCATTTCTGCTATATCAGTCTCCTAGAGAAATAATTAATTTGCAATCACTAGAAACATCACTTAACTCTGAACCAGAAATAAATCCTTCTGTTTCTTTATGAATATTTAAATGTAAGTACAAAGAATATGAATTAGGTATAACAGAAATTGGAAAGACTTTTTTTTTTTTAGTTTCTCATTGAAAGGTAAAGTCCTAAGCAATAAATTCTTCCATGTCTACAGGAATATTGAAAATGTATTGCAATCAAAAGAAGAGCATGTACATTAAGTTAATAAACTTGAATTTAGTTAGAAAGTACAAAATGTTCTTCCATGAAATTCTAGAGAAAGAGAGGTATGTAGGGCAAACCAGGAGTTAGCAGAACATATGACCGTGGGAATATTCATTTACTGGGGAAATTTGAAAGATATGAGCTCTCCAGATACTGACAAAAAATTCAAGGTTTTTTTTATATTGCTAGATTCATTCTTTTAAGCAACTTTATCTTCTCAAACTATCCCAGGCATGTCTAGCTCTCCTTATCCTAGTGGGTTTACAGTACTCAGTATATATTTCAATTATGGAGTAGATCTCACACTTGAGCAAAAAGAGCTTGGTTATTTTCACGTTAGTCATCCCATTATTGTAGTCAGTCCCATCTCCCTAGGGTATATATTTGTTATAGCTTCTAGGGTTCACAGCTCAATTAGACCATTAATGCTTCTTCCTCACAACAGTACATAGAGCACATTAGGAGTCTATAAAGTCCAGTATTAGGAAATAAGATTCCACATTAGTGTCAGTTGGGATTTTTCTCTATCACCCAACCAAACTACAAAGTTTCTTCTGCAATAGGGTCTTATTTAGATGTCATGGGTAGTTAAGATCAATGACAAAAGCGTACACGGTTTTATGAGTCTCTAGTGCCTCCCTCCATAGAAGTACATGTAAATTATCCAACATCTGGCACTGAAGTATGAGTTTAATAATTCACATCTTTATAAAGAATTTTTTTCCTTGTCATGAAGGATATTATTCTTTCAACATTTTTCAACATTCTATGTTTTTAATATACCTTTTGAGTTGTTCCCATATCTCATATCTCCTATCTCCCTCTTCTTATCTATATGTAAGCCTAGTACTGGCTTACAAAAAGACCCCAAAAGCTCAATGTCCAACTAATCTAACCAGATTGAGAGCTTCCTAGTCAATTAATGAGTCAGAGGAGCAGAATAAGGGAGAATGAGGGATATAGGGGGATACTAGAAGCAGACAAAGAAATACAATCTGATGAGAAAAGATAGGCTAGGAGGAAGCCTCAGTCAGTCAAATACCTGTTACGCAAGCAGAAAGACTTGAGTTCAGATCTTTACCACACAAAATCTAGGACAGACATGGCATCAAGGACAAGTAACCCCACTACTTGGGATGTAGAGGCAGAATGAACATAGGATCTCAATCAAATTCATCTGTGAGCTTGAAGTTCAGTGAATGATCCTGAATTGAATAGTAAATTGAAGTGTAATAGTGCAAGACACTAGTCTCAGCAGAGTATATATATTCTTCTCAGCATCACTAAGGATATTTTCCAGGACAGACCTTATGTTGGTCTGTGAAAAGAACTCTTAGAAACTTAGTAAGATTCAATTTATATTTAATTTAATTTCTGATCATGATAAAACTAAAATTTAGTAGTAGAAGAAAAATATGTAGTTCATACCATTTGCTAGGAGTTACAAAGGTAAACATATGTCATTGTTCCTAACACAATACATATCAGTTCTATATCAGATTTTAGAATCAAATATTGTGTAAAGGGATAAAAATTTAAACAAATGTAATGAAAAAAACAAACAAAAAAACAAAAACAAAAACAAAAAACAACCAAACGACCAAGTAACAACAATGACAAAAAACAGAAGGAAATCTATATAATGGAACCAGATTAACTCTTAGTAATACTGAGTGATTCAGAACAACAGTGATATCAATAACACAAATTACTAATATAGATGGAATTTAGCAATGTAGTTGCAACTGATACTCTTCAGGATAGTTTCAGAAAGACATAATATAAACAACACAAGGTGATGAAAATATAATCTAATAAAGAGATAGAATATCTGAAGAAAGAACTAAATAAAACACAATACAAAATGAAATATTCCAGTGTTCAAATGAAAAGTCAAAAAAACTTCAAAATTTGACTAGAATAAGTGAGAGGCTGAAGACATCATATCCTGAAGACAAGTTGAAAATTGGATCAGGCAGTAAAGAAAATGTTAAAGTAACAAATAAGCAAACATGTAGAAACTCTGGGACACTAGAAAAAAAAAACCCTTATGAATCATAAGTACAGAAGAAGAAAACAAGACTCAGGGCAAACTCAAAGCAAATATTTTCATGAAAATCATGGAAGAAAACATACTTAGTATAAGGAAAGAAATAACTTCTAGCATAAAACCTAATTATTCATTGAAGTTTGTGAAAACCAGACTACTTAAACTTACTATTTTACAAGTTACAAGAGATCACATATACCAGTCAAGAATAAGAAACCAAGCAAAACTATTCATTATAATCAAAGGAGAAAGAATTGCAGTTTTCCAATAATTTGTAACAAGAAAAAACACCTAAGGCAGGGAAAGCAGGAGTGACGTGTGAGGAGGTTAGAGAGAGGGAAGATGAGAATGGATGTTCACCTTCAGAGAATTCTAAAACAGATTATGGAAAGATTTGAAAGACATTTCATTACAGTGAAAGCATGTACTCAGTAGAGAATGTGGCCTTCTTCAGACACATACAGCTTATGAACTTCTCTGGGTAGGTTTTATGCTAAAACTGGAATGCTAAACAATCCATATGCTAATGATATATGGATTGTTTATGCTAAAACAATCCATATATCATTTTATGATGGACATCATATGGCAAAGAATATTTCACTTATTTTTATACCCAAAAGCAAATGGGTTGAAAGGCAGCTGAAGATATTTTCTTTTAAAGTAAAACCCTTTTACAATTTTTCACCTCATAGTTATATGCTACATTGTTATTAGGCCATAAATTTGTTTCCCTCTTTTTCTTATTATTTTATACTTTTTTGTTTCACTTTAAATCCTTCCTTTGAAATCTTTATATTCTCTTGTCAATCCTCATTTCAAAAGTGTCTGAATTGAGAGAGCAGCCATCAGATTCTTAACCATCAGATTCCTGCAAGCTCAGACTAAGTTTTGGTACAAAGTGTCAGCATAAATCATATCTCAAATGCAGAGGTGATATGGTGAGATCTGTTCTCTGTTCATATTACTGGATGAATGGACTTTACCACATGGGAATTCTGAAATTGACCACAAGTCATAAAAGAAGCAGATTCACACAGTTTTGCTGAATTAGATCTCCATGATATTACAACTCCTGTGGTATGGTTCTTTGTAACAAGTGTTCCCATGGCAGTGATCATTTCATCCATAGAACTTAAAAATATAAATATTATTATATCTCAACTGAAAAATTCATATATCTTCTTCTTTTCTTAGATACCACAAATGTGAGGTTGTCTCCACTCCTAGAAATGTTAGGAACTTTGAAATGCAAAAATGAAAAAAGATAGTGGAAGGTAACTAGTCCCAATTCCTGGATATAGAGTCGAAAGTAGACATTTCAGAAAGGAAAAATTTCAGGTCACTAAGAAAATTATTTATCTCAAAATGGGTCCAGTGCATAATTCCCTAATATAAAACAGCATCTGCTATAGTGGTAAGAATAGAGAGTATTTATTTGTTTATTAAAAATACTAACCTAAAGTTAACCCAGAGAAAATGGCAGATAAACTGATAAGTATAAATAGGCCTTAGTATAAGAGGAACTTGTGACAGTCAGAATTTTGACCATAACAGTGGCTTTTCAGATAGCTTAAAACAAGCCATAGCTATCTTTACAAATATTTATACCTAAAACACACATGCAGTTTTTAATCATATATATTTACTGAATGTTTGATTGGCTGTAATTCCTGTTTTTAACTTATTTTTACATGTTATTACTATTATTCACTTATTTATATTTTATGTGCATAAGTGTTTTGCCTTCAAATTTGCATATATGGTTTGAATAAGAATGGACATTTTAGTACTTGGTCTCCAGAAAGTGGCATTATTTTATAGGGTAAGGAAGAATGGCCTTGGAGAAAGTTTGTCTTTGAGGATGGGCTTTGAAGTTTCAAAAAGTTCACTCAAACCTCAGAGTCACTCGTCCCTGCTGTCTGTAGATCCATGTATAGAATTCTTAACTTCTACATTACCATGTTAGCCTGTGTGCCATCATTATTCTTACTATGATAATGAACAAAACTTCAAAATTATAAGTCAAATGTTTTATTTTATAAGAGTTTCCCTGGTCAAAATGTCTCTTCACAGCAATAGAAGACTGACTATGACAGTGTGTATACTGCCCTTAATGGTCAAAAAACAGTATTAGATCCCCGGGAAATGGAGTTACAGAAATTTGTGGGCCATTACGTGTGCACAAGAAGTTAAACCAGGGTTCTCTTTAACAGCATCATATGTCATATTTCTAGTTTTGTGTAGGGGATGTGGATTGTGCCACCAGATGAAATTGGCATAGAACAGGTGAAGGGAGCTCTTCCAAAGCCCAGAAATTTGAAATATTGGGAGTAGAATTTTACTCTGAAAGTAGCAGGACTAAGTACCTGCTTTGGAGCATGTAACTAGAAGATCCCACAACCAAATGGTCACAAGTATTCAGTCACACTGTATAGCACCTGGAATTCTTCCCCATGAAAATGAGGCATCTCAGTAGCCAAAGTGTTCAGCCAATGACTTTTTCTCTTCCTGGATATTCTCATGTCCTTGCCCAAATCTATACAGTCCTTTCTTCACCCTTAATGAAAGGTATGCATTAAAAGATATCCCAAATAAACCAATAGCAAAGATTGTATCAGATAAAGTTATCACACTAAGATTATTATAGAAGGCCTTTCCCCTTTCACTTCTATACTGAGATTGATTGGGGATTGGTTCTAATGCTTCGATACAATCAGGAATCTGTGTGTTCAAACACTGAAGGTCTTTGTCCACAACATCTCAAATGATGTACCACTTCCAGGTTACCCCTCCACCAAGTCCCCATCACACATCGGTCCTCCTCATTGGCTGTATGAGAGTGCTCCCCCTCCTATCCACAATATCCTGCCACACTGCTACAGCATCCCCCTACACTGGGGCATCAAACCTTCCCAGCCTCAAAGGGCCTACTCTCCAATTGCTATCAGGCATGGACATCCCCTGCTACATTTGCATCTGGAGTTATGAATCACTTCAGGTACACTCCTTGGTTGGTGGTCTAAACTTTAGAAGAACTGAGTGGTCAGGCCAGCCTATGTGGTTCTTCCAATAGGGTTTCGATCCAACTCCATTACTCCAGTCCTTCTGCCAGATCCTCGACCAGGTTAACTGAGCTTAGCCTGATGGTTGACTCCAAGCATCCACATCTGCATGGGTCAGTTGCTGGCCAGACCTCCCCAATAACCTCCCTACTAGGTTCCTGTCAGCAAGCTCCTCTTCACCATGGAAACAGTGTTGAGTTTCATGTCTGCAGATATGTCAGATGCTCAGGTAAGGCAATCTCTGGTTGGCCCTTCCTTCAGTTTCTGTTACATTTTTTTTAACCCTGTTTTGCCTTTGGACAGAAACATTTCTGGGTTAAAAATTTTGAGATGTGTGAGTTGACCCACCCCGGACCAGGGGCCGTGGTTTTCTACTGGAAGTTGTCTCAACAGGGTCTATTCCCCCATTCTCTTCACATTTTGGCTAAAGTCATCCCTGTCTGGTCCTGGAAACTTTACGTTTACCTGGTATCTGGGACCCTCCAGTGGCTATCCCCAGCTCCTCATCCCTACCCCTGATACATATTTTTGTTCAATTTCCTGACCCTTTGTACCTCTCACATCTCTTCCAGTTTCTAATACTGCCACGCTAATTTCCTGCCCTCCTTTCTCTCCCACATATCTGATATCCTTTCACTTCCTACAATCCCATAATCATCCTGTTCCCCCTCAGTGCAGGACTGAAGCAACCACACCCTAGTCTTCCTTCCGTCTAAGCTCCATATGGTATGTAGGTTATATAATGTGTATTGTGAGCTTTTAGCATAATATCCACTTACTAGTAAGAACATACCATGTGTTGTTCTTAGGTGTCAGAATTACCTCACTCAGGATGATATTTTCTAGTTCCATCTATTTGCCTATGAATTTCATGAAGTCACTGTTTTTTTGATTGCTGTGTTTGATTGCTGTGTTACTCCATTATGTATATGTATATTTTTTGTATTCATTCTTTTGTTGTAGGACAGCTAGGTTGCTTCCAACTTCTAGCTATTATAAATAAAGCTGCTATGAACATAGTGGCACATGTCTACTTATTATATGTTGGAGCATCTTTTGCTTACATACCCAGGAATGGTTTAGCTGGGTCCTCAGATAGGACTATTTTCAATTTTCTCAGGAACTGCCAGACTGAGTTCCAAAGTGCTTGCACCATCTTGCAATCCCACCAACAATGGAGGAATGTTCCTCTTTCTCCACATTCTTGACAACATCTATTGTCACCTGGGTTTTTGATCTTAGCCATTCTTACTGGTGTGAGGTGAAATTTATATTTCCCTGATGACTAAGGATGCTGAACATTTCTTTAAGTGCTTTTTGGCTTTTCAAGATTCTTCAGTTGAGAACTCTCTATTTAACTCTGTACTTGAGTTTTTAATTGGGTTATTAGGATATCTGGAGTCTACATTCTTGAGTTCTTTGTAAATTTTGGATATTAGCCCTCTATCTGATGTAGGGTTGGTAAATAGCTTTTCCCAATCCCTGGATTGGTGTTTTGTCCTATTGAAAGTATTCTTTGCTTTAAAGAGGCTTTTCAGTTTTATAAGGTCCTATTTGTCCATTGTTTCTCTTAAAGCATAAGCCATTGGTGCTCTCTTCAGGAAGATTTCCCCATGTCCAAGTATTTTGAGGCTCTTCCCCATTTTCTCTTCTATTACACTTAGCATATCTGGTTTTATGTAGAGGTCCTTGATCCACTTGGACTTGAGCTTTGTACAAGGACATAAGAATGAATGAGTTTGATTCTTCCACATGTAGACGGCCACCTAAACCAGCACCATTTGTTGAAAATGCTGTCTTTTTTCCATTGGATGGTTTTATATTCCTTTTCAAAGATAAAATTACCATAGGTATTTGAGTCCATTTCTGGGTCTTTAATTCTATTCCACTGATCTACTTGGCTGTCTCTGTACCAATGCCATGTAGTTTTTGTTACCTTGGGGTCAGGGATAGTGATTGCCCCAGAAGTTCTTTTATTGTTGAGAATAATTTTCACTATCTTAGGATTTTTGTTATTCCAAATGAATTTGAGAATTGCTTTCTAACTCTATGAAATATTAAGTTGGAATTTTGATGGGATTACATTGAATCTGTAGACTGCTTTTGGTAAGATGGCCTTTTTTACTACATTAATTCTACCAATCCATGAGTATGGGAGATCGTTCCATCTTCTGAGGTCTTCTTGGATTTCTTTTTTTCAGGAATTTGAAGTTCTTGCAATACAGATCTTTCACTTGCTTGGTTATAGTCGCACCATGATATTTTATATTATTTTTTAATAATATGAAAGGATTTTGTTTCTCTAATTTCTTTCTCAGTCCTTTTATCCTTTAAGTAGAGGAAGACTGCTGATTTGATTGAGTTAATTTTATATTCAGCCACTGTGCTCAAGTTGGTTATCAGGTGAAAGAGCTCTCTGGTAGAATTTTTGGGTTTACTTGTGTATTCTGATGTGAGGTGGAATTTGTATTTCCCTGATGACTAAGGATGCTGAACATTTCTTTAAGTGCTTTTCGGCCATTCAAGGTTCAAATAGCTGCTAATGTATGCTCTCTTCACTTTCTTTTTGGGGGCACTCAGAGCTATGAGTTTTCATCTTAGTACTGCTTTTATTGTGTCCCATAAGTTTGGATATGTTGTATCTTCATTTACATTTAATTCTAAAAGTCTTTAATTTCTTTCATTATTTTTTCCCTGACCATGCTATCATTGATCAGCTTCCATGTGTATGTGGGCTTTCTGTTGTTTATATTGCTATTTAAGACCAGCTTTAATCCATGGTGGTCCAATAGATACATGGGATTAATGCAATTTTCCTATATCTTTTGAGGTTTGTTTTTTGTCCAAGTATGTGGTTGATTTTTGAGAAGGTAACATGAGGTATGAGTAGAAGGTGTATTCTTTGTTTTAGGATTAAATGTTCTGTACATACCTGTTAAATCTATTTTGTTCATAACTTATTTTGTCTCTGTTTAGTTTCTGTTTCCATGATCTGTCCATTGGTGAGAATGGGATGTTGAAATCTGTGATTATTGTGTGAGGTTCAATGCGTGCTTTTAGCTTTAGTAACATTTCTTTTACAAATGTGAGTGCCCTTTCATTTAGAGCATATATCTTCAGAATTGAGAGTTAATCTTAGTGGATTTTTCCTTTCATGAGTGCATAATGTCTTTCCCCATCTTTTTTGATAACTTTTGGATGAACGTTTATTTTGTTGGATGTTAAAATGTCTACTCCAACTTGTTTCTTGGGACAATTTGCTTGGAAAACTTTTCCCATCCTTTTACTTTGAAGTAATTTATGTCTTTGACTCTGAGGTATATTTCCTGTATGCAGCAAAATGCTGGATCTTGTTTTTGTATCCAGTCTGTTAGCCTATATCTTCTTTCTATTAAAGAATTGAGTCCATTGATGTTGAGAGCTATTAGAGACCAATGATTGTTGGTTCCTGTTATTTTTGTTGTTAGAGTGGAATTATGTTTCTATGTTTCTCTTTGTTTGGGTTTGTTGTGAAAATATTAATTTCTTGATTTGTCTTGGGTGTAGTTTCCCTACTTGTGTTGGACTTTTCCTTCTATTATCCTCTGTCACCTGGATTTGTGCAAAGATAATGTTTAAATTTGGTTTTGTCTTGGAATACCTTGATTTCTCCATCTATGGTTATTGTGAGTTTTGCTGGGTACAGTAGCCTGGGCTGGCATTTTTGTTCTCTTAGGGTCTGTATGGCACCTATCCAGAATCTTCTAAAGTTTAGGGTCTCTCTTGAAAAATATGGTGTAATTTTAATAGGTTTGCCTTTATATGTTACTTGACTATTTTCCCTTACTGTTTTCAATATTCTTCATTTTTTTTGTTCATTTGGTATTTTAATTATTATATGAGGAAAGTAATTTCTGTTCTGGTGCGATCAGTTTGGTGTTCTGTAGGCTTCTTTTATGTTTATGGCCATTTCTTTCTTTATATTTGGAAAGTTTTCTTCTGTAATTTTGTTGAAGATGTTTGCTGGCCCTTCAATCTCTTCTATACCTATTATTTTCAAATCAGGTCTTTTCATTGTGCCCTGGATTTCCTGAATGTTTTGCAATAGGAGTTTTTTGCTTTTGGTATTTTCCTTGACTATTGTGTTGATGTCTTCTATTGTATCTTCTGCTGCTGAGATTCTTTCTTCTATCTCTTGTATTCTGTTGGTGATGCTTGCATCTGTGACTTCTGCTCTTTTTTCTAGACTTTTAATCTCCAGGCTTGTTCTCCCTTTGAGTTTTCTTTAATGATTCTATTGCCATTTTTAGATCCTGGACAGCTTTGTTCAATTACTTCACCTGTTTGATAGTGATCTCCTGTTATTTCTTTAATGGATGTATGTGTTTCCTTTTTAAAGGCTTCTACTTGTTTGCTGTGTTCTCCTTTATTTCTTTAAAGGAGTTATTTACGTCCTTCTTAAAGTCCTCTATCATCTTCAAGAAGTGAGAATTTAAATCTGAATCTTGCTTTATCGGTGTGTTGGGGTATCCAGGATTTGCTGTGATGGGCAAATGATGGGTTCTGATTTTGCCATGTCGAATAGGTTTTTCTTGCTTGCTTTCTTATGGTTACCTTTTGCCATCTGGTTATCTCTGGTATTATTTGGTTCACCTGTCTCTAATTGGAGTCTGTCCTTCCTGTGAGCTTGTGATTCTGCATTCTTCTGATCCTAGCCTGAAACTAGGGTCTGGGGTGTGTCGAATCTGGTCCGGTGCTCGGGCTCTCCTCCCAGCATAGGTTGGAAGTAGATGGCTGAGGAGGAATCTGCATACTGGTGCCACAGGTGTCTTAGTACAATGGATATTGGGGCTTGGTTTAGGGTCTCACCTGGGGAGTCTAGCTGCAACTGTGGTGTGGGCTTTTGAGGATTGAGTCCAGTGCCAGGGCTCTGCACCTGGCACAGGTGGGAATTGGAAGCCACCCAATTGGTTTTTGATCCATGTAGAAAGATGCCATTTGTCAATGGCTGAGAAAAGAGATACAGTGCAGAACCCTTAGATTTGTGAAGGCTAAGATGTGGGAGAGAGGAGCACACAGAGAATCCCCATGATGCATTGGTGATTAATCAGATTTAGAGTTGGAGGAGAGGCAGCCAACACGCCATGTAAGATGTCCAGTAAGTGGCCACTGGCCATTCCCCAGATTGGACCTGGGGTAACATGCAGAGGATGACAAGTGCACAGCTTTGAGCTAGTCAGAGCTTATCAAAATGATGTGACATGTGAGAGTTGGGGTGTCTTTCATTCACGGATCCAAAGAGTTCCTGGGTTGGTAGGTGGATGCATGTGACCTGGTGGGAGTCATAGCAGGGTAGCTAAACTCACAGTTACACTGGTATCCTGCCTGCTCCAAATTGTGCCTCGTCTTTTCATCCTTGTGTACAGTGGGATAAGGACAGCCTAAGAGGAAAGAGTCAGACTGCAGACCCACCTGTTCCAGATTGTGCCTTGTCTTCTCAGAGATAGTGTACCCATGATCTCTAGACATCCCATAGGGGAGGAGGAAGCTGAATCTGCAGTTACATTGTCTTTAAAAAATCATATATGTATATTGGAGCATCTGAGTCATATGTGCTGCCATGAACATGTGAAAGTCAGAAAAATGACTTCCAGGAGTTGGTTCACTCCTTCATCAACGTTGGTCTCAGGGTATTAGTTAGGGTCATCAGGCTTAGCAGTAGCTGCCTTTTTCTATTTGAGGTTTTGTCTTTTACCGCTTATTGTAATGTTAAGTGATACCCTCCAAGTTTTAGAGTCTGCATATTGCCTGAGGGACCATCCACCTGGTAAACTTTTATAAATAAAGATGCCAGCAGCCAATGCCTGGCAAGTAGAGATATGGGAGACGTGGGCAGTGTTATGTTTTCTGGGCTTGGTACCACAAATAGCAAGCAGGAAAGAGAAAGGAGTAACTATGGAAGAGTGAGAATGTGCAGGAGATGAAAGAGGAAAGCCACCATGGGCTGGGAAATGAGAGAATTTGGCCCAGAGGGCTGTCTGGTTGGAGCTACGAGCAGCCCAGAAGAAACATAGTAATAGCTTAGGTTATGGATAAGAGGTAAATTCTAACAGCATGAAGAGTAGGCAGATACCCAGCTGTTGTTCTGCCTAAGGCATAGTAAAAGATAATGACTGGATGTGTGTTTCATCTTAGAATTTAAATCGTTTAAGGCTAGAAAAAAAACTCATACAGGGATTTATTAAAATTTTTTTACAATGTATGGTACCCAAAGTAGGACAAAAATACACTTTGATAAAAAATATTTTGAGACTCCAAAATGGAAAACACATGGTGTCCCTTTATCATAGATTAGGAGGTGGACAAAATTGGTTTCTTAGCCAGGCTTCAAGATTTTTTTCCA
This sequence comes from Grammomys surdaster, assembly GCF_004785775.1. Lineage (NCBI taxonomy): Eukaryota > Metazoa > Chordata > Mammalia > Rodentia > Muridae > Grammomys > Grammomys surdaster. Next base: position 270,583 of record NW_021605506.1, read on the forward strand.
ACATGAGCAGGTTCAGGAGTAAGACAAAATTTTTTCTAAAATGGCATGCATAATTCGGGAGTTCTTGGCTCAAAGAGGACACAGTCTTGCTTGTTGGAGAGCTCAACATACATTTAAGGACTTTTCAAATGCTTCTAACTACCACTTAAGGCACAGATGATGGGAGCTCTTATGGAAAATCAGGTATGCTACGCAGAGAAGAGGTCTAATCAAGTTAAAAATAGAAAAGATAATGGAGATCGAATAAGTCAGTGCCATTGAAATGAACAGAGTTCTTTGAATGTGGGCCCACAGGAATTCTGGGATCACTTAGTGTGGCATATAACATACATTGGCTGAGAATAGGCTTATAAGACAAAATAGAAGGGAATTTAATTGAAGTTAAATACCTAGGAGAGAATATTGACTCAATTTATGTAAAGAGAAATAGGATATAATTATATATCCACAGATACTAATCTCCATAGAAGAGACAAATAAATGAAAATTTCATTGTTTTTGATGAAAGAAAGGAGAAATACTGGTAACTGCTTTAAGTGTTTTAAGTAATAATTGTTTTAAATTGTCTTAAGCATTAATTTTCACAGAAGAGAAGAATAAATGAAAATTGCTTTAATGGTTTTAAGGATTGAAGGAAAAAATAATGGTAATTATTGTAAATTATTTTAAGCATACATGGAAGAACAAATAAACTCAGGTCTTTGTCCTCAAATATAGGAGACAAAGGCATGGAGATAGAAAGAAACTCTATTTTAATAAATACTATCAATTAATATTAATTGTTTTAAATTGTTTCAATTGTTTTGTGTTGTTTTAAATGTTAAATAAAGATAGTTATAAGTTAGGTGGTATTAATAGTATTACTAATACTCTGGGAGAGAGATCAGAAAAGAACAAGCCTGAAAAACAGAGGCTACTAAATTGAAATAAATTGATTTAAGACTACTGGACAAAAACAAGCTATTTTGGGAGAGATGATTTATATTTGTGTTAATAGAAAAGAAGAAAAGGCTTTGGACACCTTTCAAAGTAATATGGATCAGACATGATAGAAAAATACACCCTGAAGATCTTGGTTGGGACCAAAACAAAAAATTTAAGAAGAACAAACAAGACAAATAACATGAATTTTTTATCTTTCTACATGCAAATAGGCCTGAAAATGGCTAAGGCATAAAAATGTCCCTAGCCAGAGCTTTGTCTATACATAGCCACTAAATCTTGTTGGTTACAGAATCATTAAAATTTGTCATGCCTTCTTTCATATGGCATGAATGAAGATATATTACAATTAGATTATTGATCAAACTCATAAAAATGACAGTTGTCTTTCACCTACACCAACAAAGAGCAAAAAATCATCTTCAACTGATCTGTGCACCTTGCACAATGCATACAAATATATTTATGGAACTAAATATTGGCTGTAAGATTCATATATTACAAAATGAAACACCAACAATGCAACTCTGAGGAGATTCACTCTTGGGGGGTGTTGAAATGATTTATTTTCCAGATCCTGGCCTGATTGTCACTTACCTGATGCTGTTTCCAGTGACTTGGTTCCAGTGCAGCTTCAGGAATTTCAGTTAATCTCTGAAGACTTTGGTTCAACCAGCCTTCCTGACAGTTCCAGTCAGGACTTCTGTTAAACCTTGAAATTGCTCAGCACACAAAGACTGTACAACCAATGCTACAACTACCTTTTTTTAAGTCTAACCTCTTTTTTTTTTAACTTTCTTACCCCTCTCCATCCCTTAAAAAAGGAATTACTTGCCCAAATTCAGCAGGAAGAAGCATAGGAAATTGTTGAACTAATCCCGTAAGTGTGGCTGTCTGTTTTTGGTACTCATAGATGTGTGTGGATTGCTAATTATATGCAGGTGAGGGCAGGAACAAGATAAGGCTAGAGCCTGTGATTGGGCAGTGGATAAAGAAGGAGGGCTGGGAGTTTTAAAGATGGGAGAGATAGGGAGACACGAGTACAAGGAAGGAAGTGGAGGAAGAGAACGATGAACCAGGTTCTACATGGCTTTAAATAGCCACAGGTAGCTATGAATATCTTATAAGTGTTAGGTAATTACAGGACAATTTGTCTTATCTACGTAGAAGGTTTATATCAATATCAATTAGCTCTGAGTTCACTGTGTGGGAGCTTTGTGGGATGAGAATTTACTGAAATAAATCTGACTGATAAATTACAAGCCTCTAGAGTATTGATTTTACTGAACTATGGGGATTTGTGACAACTAATCACAGTGGTTGGATGACTGGGAATCCAAGCAGGATCTGCTTCAAGAGAACCTTAAGATGGGCAGCTAACGAATAGGAACCATGGATACCCGGGTGGTGGGGAAATCACGTTACTAGAACATAACTGGTGCTAGTATGGTTGCATTTTTATTTAATATTTCATGCAACAGATATGTTGTCATCTTTTTTTTTATTTAATTTTTTTTGAACATGAAATGCCTTTTTATAGCATGTTTTACAAGGGGAGGGGGTAAGAGGGGCCAGGTGGTGGAAAAGTACAGAATCTTCTTGGCCTGTGCCTTGAAATATGTCATGGTCTATACGGTACACTGCCTTGAATTATGATCTACCTGCTATTCTTCAGAAGATATGGTACACTGCTTGAGTTATGGTCTCCCTGCTATTCTTCAGAAGATATGGTACACTGCTTTGAGTCTATCTGCAGTTGCCAAGCAGGATCTTGCAGTTGCCAAGCTTCAGGGGACATTGTGCAGGTGGGGAATGGTAGGGGGTGAGGGTAAGGGCGAGGGTCCTGGCTTCTGGCATCTCCCCTTTCTCTGTTTAGTTAGAGAAGGCGTCTTATGATCAATCCCAACTATGTGAATTTTGAATTTGGATGTCTAATTATGGGGGGTATTAGACAAGTTCACAACCCCAAAACATTGATGTGAGACGAGTCACATCGATGGTCGAAGGCTTTAGGCTGTCGACGATGGGCAATGTCAAGGGACCCCGAGGTGGATGAAAGGAGGGTGAGAGCCCTGTCTTAGGCCATGTAGGCTGCAGCCAGAGCAATTAGGCAACACAAGGAGGTCAAAGGGATACAAATTGGAAAGGAAGAACTCAAAATCTCACTATTTGCCGATGATATGATAGTATACTTAAGTGACCCCAAAACTTCCACCAGAGAACTCTTAAACCTGATAAACAACTTTAGCAAAGTGGCTGGATATAAAATTAACTCAAGTAAAGCAGTATCCTTCCTATACTCAAAAGATAAACTGGCTGAGAAAGAAATTATGGAAATGACACACTTCACGATAGTCACAGATAATATAAAATACCTTGGTGTGAACATAACCAAGCATGTAAAAGACCTGTATGACAAGAACTTCATGCCCCTGAAGAAAGAAATCGAAGCAGATCTCAGAAGACGGAAAGATCTCCCATGCTCATGGATTGGAAGGATTAATATAGTAAAAATGGCTATTTTGCCAAAAGCCATCTACAGATTTAATGCACTCCCCATCAAAATTCCCACTCAATTCTTCACAGAGATAGAAAGAGCAATCTTAAAATTTATTTGGAATAACAAAAAACCCAGGGTTGTGAAAACTACTCTCAGCAATAAAAGAACTTCTAGAGGAATCACCATCCCCGACTTCAAGCTGTACTACAAAGCAATAGTGATATGTTGTCATCTTAAGGAATGATTTGGAAATGGTTGTAATGTTTGACAGGGTGGAAACTAGAGAGCTTAGAGTTGAGGATGCTATAGGTATATATCATACCTTTTAAATTACATAATTGGTATAATTTTGTCCAATTTATATCTGAAAGAAAGGAGCCTTTTATTAGATTAAATGTGGGAAATGTTGAGATTTTGTTTTTTATTGTTTATTGTCATGCTGAGTGCTGGCCTCCAAGATTTGGTGTCTTCACATACCCTGAGGGACCTTCCCCTCAGTTAATTCTGATTGGTAAATAATGATAATCTGTCTGTGCCCAGTGCCTGGACAGAAGATACATAGGTGGAATTTTGGTGTCTTGGGATTTAGACAACAAAAAGGAAGGAGGGGAGAGAGAAAGGAGTTGCCATGCAAGAGCAAGAATTTGCAGGAGATGATAGTGGAAACTCATTATGGTCTAGGGTCCCAGAGAACATGGGTCAAGGGGCTGCCTTGTTGGAAATAAGAGCAGCCCAGTTGAAACATAGTAAATAACATCTTGGATTTTCAATAGGAGGACAATTCTAACAGCATGGAAGGTAGAGAGTTGCCCATCTATTGTGCTGCCTAAGGCATATTAAAATATAAAGACTGTCTGTATTTCTTTTATGAAAACATTTTTTCAAACATGCCATCTTATTAGTCCTATTTCAGTATATGAAGATGGGCAGAGACGATATCAATACCACCTCCATGTGTTGAAACAGAGATAGATGGACAATATGACAGATTCAAAAGGAAGAAATTAAAATAACAAATAGCTAAGGAGTTGCTTAGTCCTTATATGTAAACCTACAACACAGACAATAAATATTTAATCTATTCCCATTAAGAATGTCCTGTAAGATTGTCCTATAAGAATAAAAATTAAATGTTACTTGTATGGATAATAGAACAGGATACAATGTTTTATAATTTTTTTCTGGAATATTCTAACAGCAAATATTTCCTTGAATATTCTTCCCTAGTATTCTGTAATCTTGAAAATGTGTAACTTAGAAGGGTCTGAGATCTATGTCGGGTAAAGCTTCTCTTACAGGAGCCCAACTTTTTAAAGATTACAGGTCTCTTGTCGATGCTGTACCCTGAGAAATCCTGATATTTATGAAAAGTAAGATACTTCTCACAAAACCATGTATGCTTCAGTAGACACACCTGCTAGTGATAGAAATTTAAAGATATACATGTGGTATTGTCCTGTCCTGGGTAGAGGAATGGTTACCTTGTAACCACATTGTTTGATATGGCAGAGAACTGATAATGAGAGATAAAAATATTACAGCAGTGTTTAATTCACACCTGGAACAATATAAGAGGTACACATTTATGCTTAGGTAATCTTAATTTAGTTTATATGCTAAAAGAGTGTTTTTAAACATCTTAATATACTATCAATTTATGTGTGTATGCTAGTATGCACACACATGTGTACATGAGCCAGTGTGAGCAGATTCTCTTACAGGCCAAGGGAGATTGTCAGGAACCCTGGAGCTGAAGTTATAGGAAAATCAGAGATACATGAAACAGGAATTAGCAGTCAAACTCAGGTCCTCTATAAAAGCAGTAGGTTAAGTGTTTCTAAACTTTGAGCCGTGTCTTCAGCCTAAAAGATAAATTGTTTAAATTAAAATTATAATTCTCATACAGATACAAATATGAACAGAGGTCTGAAAATATAATGCAGTAACAAGGATCTGCTTAGCTTGTACAAGCTTGTTGAAGTCTATTCCCAGAATTGCATTTATTAATTAATAAACTAAGTGGATATGTAAAAGTGAGATTAAAATTAAATCAACAGGGGTTAGGTAGTTTATTCTATTCACATGGAAGCTAGTGGCATAACAATTTAAATAGAATCCAAAAAAGAAATATGTTAATAAATAATAAATATTGCAATTAATTTAGAAATTGGCATCACATTGATTCTTCCTTAAAGTGAGGAGGTCAGTGGACAGAATGTGAATTTCTGTAGAAAATAGTGTAATGCATTTATATCCATTTCCTAAAACTGGACATATTGCCCAATCAAAACAAAACCCTCCTCTTGTCAGGCAATGTCAACATTTTCTTCTGAATTTGCAGATTTCCATTGATATACAATATTTTCCTCCATTTTCATGTCCTTGTTACATTTACATGTCGCCTCTCACAATATCAATTTGAAATTTCAACACTCTATATAAATCCTTTGACCCTTTCCAAATGGTCAGGGCAGTTATACCTAAATAACTCCCAAAAGGAAATTTACTCATGCAAAGTGGGAAGTAAGAAACTTTTCCTTATTTTCCAAAGAGTTTCTCTTTTAATACATGAACGTAATATAGAATGACCATTAATACACAAAATGTATTAAGTAAACACAGAACAGTGAGACATATACCAATGGACAAGAACTCCAAACACATCAGGCTGAGTGAAAGAAACATACAGCTTGATAATTGAAGTGAGGTTTAGGGGAAGACAAGCATGTAGTGAAGTAACAGTGTCAGAAGCAATCTAGGAAAGGCTACAGGCTAGCAAGTGATATTCCTGTGTGGAACTATACTGAATGAGCCCTTATAGGCAAGCCACTGGGGACAAATCTAAGGAATTGATTACTGCAGCTAATATGCCTTTCCTGTCCTTAGAAAATTAATGTTACAATTCCTAAGCAGTAGCCTACTTTCATGTGCAATTTTTCTGCAGACCAACAAAAACGTGCTCTCTTATAGTGATTCTATATAGCCAAACAGGTGATTTCTTAATTCAGTAAGAATTCCTAAAATTATACTAGTAATTATTAAGCTCTTTATAATAGAACTACTATTAAAGCATTCTATGGTATGAGAACTGCAATTATAAATTTGTCAGTCTTCATGTGCCACAGACATTTGCCTATTAGATAAAATTTAGGCATTTCAACTTGGAATACTTTCCTTAGAACTATAAAACAATCAATCAAAGGCCATAAAAGTGAATGAATGACTTATTGTAGGAGCAAGGACAAAAGATATGATATTGACACAGCTTTTCTAAACAAATCTTCAATACTACATTAGACAAAATAAAATATACTTTTAGACTCTCAATGAACATGCAGAGTTAATGAAAGATAACAAATGTCTAGCGTGATAACTAATCTTAATGGAAACAGGTGTAAACATCTCTGTTGCAAATATCTTATTCAATTCATGATTCGAAATTATGTTTGAATGTTTACTGACCCTGTGATTCTATTCCACACCAGTAAGAATAGGTACGATCAAAAACCCAGATGACAGCACATGTTGGCTAGAATGTGAAGAAAGAGAATAACTCTTCCATTGCTGGTAGAATGGCAAACAAGTACAACTACTCTAGAAATCAATCTTGAGGTTTCAGAAAATTGAAAATAGATCTGCCTGAAGACCCAGGAATACTACTGTTGGTCATATGCCCCCAAAAATATGCCCCACCACTATACAGGGGCACATTCTCCGCTATGTCCAGATTGGTTTTTTTTCTCACAGCCAGAGTCTAAAACAACCCAGATGACCCACATTGGAATAATGGATACAGAAAATATGTTTCATTGACACAATGCAATCCTACTCAGCTATTAAGAATGAGTACATTATGAGTTTTGCAGGCAAATGGAAGAAACTAGAAAATATCATCCTGAGTATGGTAACCCACCTCCAAAAGGACATGTATGATATGTACACACTAATAAGTAGATATAAACCAAAAAATTACAGCTTACCCAGGATACAACCCACAGAACTCAAGAAGGTTAACAAGCCAAAGGATCCAAGTGAGGATGTCTCAGTCCAACATGGGAGGGAGAAGGAAAGAAATCACAGAGGGCGGCAGAAGGAGGGTAAATGTTCCTGGGTAGGATAGGGGATAGGGAGGTGAAAGGGGGAAACTTATCAGGTATTGAGGGCAAACAGGTGTGAAGCCCTGAGGGCAGGCAGAAAAAAAATGGAAACAGGCAACCTCAGGACCAATGGTGGTGCAACCCTCTGGAAAGTACCACAGACCTGAGAGCTGAAAGAAGCTCAGGACTCAAAGTGAATTAAATGCTCAACAGTGTGGAGAAGTAATCTGTAGAGTCCACCTCCAGTAGAAAGACAGAACACCAAGAGGAGGGATGAGATTGACATCCTATAAGCAAAAAAAAAAAAAAAAAATCTGATCCAGAATTGTCCTGTCTAAAATAACTGCAAAGATAATATTGGAGAAGAGACTGAGGGAAACGAGTTCCAGTGACAGGCCCAAATTAGGATCCAGGTCAAGGGGAGATTCCAAGGCCTGACAATATTACTGCTGCTGTGGTATGCTTACAGACTGGAGCCCAGCATGGCTGTCCTCCAAGAGGCACAACAACCTGCTAAGTAAGTCAGATGCAGACACTTACAACTAACCAATGGGCAGAAGCTGGTGACCCCTGTGATTGAATTCAGGAAAGGCTGGAAGAAGCTGAGGAAGAGGGTGATCCCATAGGAAAACCAACAGTCTCAACTAAACTGAACCCCTAAGATCTCTCAGAAACTGAGCCAACAACCAGGCAACATACATTAGCATATATGAGGCCCTGACACATATACAGCAGTGGACTGTCTGATTTGGTCTCAATGAGAGAAGATGCAATTAACCCTTGAGATACTTGAGGCCCCAGGATGTGTTGAGGCCTGCTGGGGTTGGGGGGCATCTTCTTGGACACAGGGGAAGTGGAATGGGAGTAGGAAGTGTTGGAGGGTGGACTGGGAGGAGAATAATGACTGGACTATAAAAAAAGGAATAAAGATATTTTTTAAAAAGAGTGGGTAGTCCTTGTGTAATGACACAATAGTTTTTCTTCTGGCCTCCACACATGAAGATGTATATGCACCTGCACATATACACAAAAAAGCCACATACACAAAACATTATATTTTAGTGTCTGACTTCTTTCTTGGTAGCTTCAAGTTGTATGTGGTGTAAACCCTTTTTCTTGTTTGATGCTGTTGATTTTCAGGATTTTTATTTTTTTCTTGATGGCATCATTGGAATGATTAAAACAAGTTTGTTCAGCAGGGATTATGTCAAGGGAGCAAGTCCCATGCATACTCTAACACCACATTTAAATGGTAGGGCAAGTATAAATTCTTTCTCTTCTGAGGACAGACAAACATCCTAATAATGTGATAGCTATTAGAAGTAACTCTTTTTCAGCTTCATCCTGGTGCACATGACAAATTAATACTCTGTTTGAGAACATTTACATTTCCTTAGGAAGAATTGCTTATGAAGTGGCTTTAATAATGTATGAATATGTTTTATTTGCTATTTGCAGCAAACAGTTTGCTTCTGCTCAGTTTGACAGCTTTTCAAGATTCTCCAAATAGCTTCAATAATAACCTTGAAAATGTCATTTACAAATGAGATGCTGGCAGTACAAACAAAGCTAGGATATATTTTGTAATATGATAATGAAAAAGTAATGGGTATGGGAAGCATAGAAGTGAGATTTCATAGTTCTGTAGGTAAGGTAAATTTCCAGAATGAGGAAGCTATCACTGTAATGCATTCCTTTGAATTCTGTAACCATCATACTTCCCAGGTTTTCTGATATGGGGTCTCTAGAGTGTGTGGGGTCCTCATCTCTTACTATTAATGCTGATGTCATTATGAAACCTTTGCACAACTATTTGTCCCATCAAGTTTTGAAAATGTGTCTGTTATTCTATCTATGCTAATGAAGAGCTAAGTGTTGCATATAAGTCATACAGTTAAGACATCACAGACCATGTCCCTACTATTCACTATTTCTTTAGATTATACAAAAAAATGTAAAAATATGTAGATTTACTTAAATGCATTAAATACATACCTAAGTCCATCTAAAGTATATACATGAATGTTCAAAAACACATAGATATGTCTTAAATATACATATTTCAATGCACACATATATATATATAGAAATATGTATTAAGAATATACATATACATGTATACATTTATAAATGTGTGTCTAGAATATATACATACACATTTCTTAATATACAAATACATCTTAAATGTACATTTTAAGTATGCATACATATAACAAAAGAGTTTCTTGCATATAAATATAATGTATATATATATATACACATATGTATGTGTGTGTGTGTGTATATATATGTATGCCATAAATGTATATATAAGTATGTATATTTATTATTATATATACCTTAAATGGATATTTATGCATCTAAACAAACACAGGTATATATTACATGAACTTATAAATGTATACACAGATAAATAGGTGTGTGTTGAAAATATATATAGAGAGAGTTATAGCTACTGCTACATCTTGAATTTGTGTATACATATTGTGTGGGTATTCATATATAGATAGATGTGTCACAATAGAATATATACATGTTTATTTTAAATGCATATATATGTGAATAAACATATACAGTCTTAAATGTATATATGTGTATGCATACATATATTAATGTTTAGGAGGATATAAGAATATACTCATATATTTACAAAAAAAAGAAAAAGAAAAGAAAGAAGAAATGTTTACATTTTCCTAGAGCTCTTAAATTATTGCTACTGAAAAGTAGTCTCAGAAAATGGTGTCAAAGTCCATAAACTTTGCAATGCCAATGTAAACTCTAACATAAACAACATACTGTATGACAAAATAATATATATTTTGAATTGATTCTTGTATACTAAGGCCATCTTAGTTAGGGAGTAAGAGTGGTGTTATGTTTGCCAGAAGTCAAGGCTGAGCCTTTTGAAAAGAAGCCTCTGAAAAAGTTTCAAATCTGGAATGAGATTCCTAAATTTTTAAAATAGTCATGTATAATTTATCAACAAGTCTTCAATGTAGAATTTAAGCATCAATATTCTTACATCCCATAATGATTTTAAAATACTTATATTTTGAATAGTTTTAGAGTCTTATCAAAACTGAAAACAAGACACACACACAAAAAATTCCATATATGCTGTTCTGCATATATATAGACTTTACTAAAATAAATACCATGCCAAAAAGTGTCCCATTTATTGAAGTCAGAAAGCCTGTACTGTCATATAGTATGATGTTTATGTTAGAGTTCACATTGACGTTGCAAAGTTTATGGACTTTGACACCATTTTCTGAGGCTACTTTTCAGTAGCAATAATTTAAGAGCTCTAGGAGCATATAAACATTTCTTTTTTTCTTTACCTTTTTTTTGGTTTTTGAGGTTTTTTGTTTTGTTTTTGTTTTTTGTTTTTCTCCTCCTCCTCTTCCTCTTCCTCCTCCTCCTCCTTCTTCTCCTCCTCCCCTCCCTCCTCCTCCTCTTCTTCCTCTTCCTCTTCCTCTTCCTCTTCCTCTTCCTCTTCCTCTTCCTCTTCTTCTTCTTCTTCTTCTTCTTCTTCTTCTTCTTCTTCTTCTTCTTCTTCTTCTTCTTCTTTTTGAATGTGCAGAGCCCTGGGATTTGAACTGAGTTCATTAGGCTTGGCTGACCCATCATGTTGGTCAGGCTTCTTTCTCAACAAATGTAAGCACAGCTTAAACACTTACCAGAATATTAAAGTTTATACCTTATTCTCCATGAATAACTTTGTTCATAAAGTGACTAGGATTAAAGGAAGTGGAGGAGCCTGGAGAGCTAACTTAAAGGTTAAGCGTACTCACTGCTCTTGGAGAAGACAAGGATTCTATCGCCATCACCCACAACATTGCTCACAACTACCTTCAATTTCAGTTGCAGATTCTGATCACAGTTGAGGTCCTGCAAACATGATGCACCAATAAACATGTGAACAAAACTCTCATAGACATAGGATGTATTCTTAATAGAGAAGGAAAGAGGGAAAGATTGAATTCAAAAATTTGAATTGAAAAGTTTCATATCAGTATTAGGGATGAGGTAGAAAAATAGAAGATATTTTCCCAAAAAAGATTTTATTAAACGGGATTTTGAAATGGTTCTTGTATACTAAGGCCATCTTAGTTAGGTAGTAAGAGTGATGTTTTATTTGCCAGAAGTCAGGGCTGAGCCTTTTGATAAGAAGCCTCTGAAAGAACTTCAAATGGTCAACTCCAACTAAAAATGTTAAAGTTATTTAATGTATGAAGTGTTTTCCATGTATCATATCCTTCTTTCTTTAAATGTACTCACTCTGTTTGTCTGTATGTATATCTGTCTGTCTGTCTAGAACATATATGTAGAGTAGAGAAGACAACCTATCAGGCTTTCTTTCCTTCATATATGCACCAAGGACACAGATCATGTCATCAGTCTCAGCAGTAAATACCTCCCCTGATGAGCTGTGTTTCACGCTCTCATTTTTTCTTGATAATGTATGCCTTGATCCTTTATTGTCAAATTAAATCTAGTCTTCATGGCGTAACTTATTGCTGAATGCATATTGTTTATTAATGTAATAAGAATAGGAACTGTATATTTATTGTGCTCCTGCTAACAGAGTTCCATTATACTGGAAGAAAATACCATGTTTCATAACAAAGTACAGTGTTGTAGCAGAAAATATATCAACCATGTGTCTTAGAGGCTTTAAAATAGCTGTTTTTACTACTCATGACTCTACATCCTCCCTTGTGACTATATTTTTTTTCTAACCAAACTTTCTATACTTCATCACATAAAACAAACAAACAAAACAATACTTAAGTGTATGCTAGAGAGTAAGGGTTTTGTACACTAGGGAGTTCAAAGGTTTTTGCTGGATTGTGGCTACGTCATTAACTCTGTTAGGATCTCAGTACCAACCTTTGTAAATTCAGTAGTACAGAGTCATAAGTGTAGTAATAATTAAATAATAATAATTAAATAGACTTATACTGGAATTTAGGCAAATATACAAAATGGTTCCACAGGAATATAATGTTGGATAGCAAAGGGCTGGACATAGCCATTATGTTGCTATAATTAGAGGTGGGGTAATTCTTCCAATAGCAAAGAACCTGCTGTTTGTACAGGAATTTATTCCTAAGAACCAACACAAAAATTTAGGGATTTTGTGATCCTAATTCTAAGAAGAAACAGAAATATCCCCAGCCACCTCAGCTTTCATGAGCTTCAGGCCCATCAAAGGTAGACCCTGTCTCAATAACAAAAAATATAGACAGATTCTGAACAATCACACCCACACTGATCCATTGTCACTGTATGAAAATATCCCTAAAGATGTACAGCACCCATTACCATACAAACATCAGCACACAACCTAAAACTTTAATATAGAAATACCAATGTATGTACATGAGCAAATGTGTGTAAACAATTTTCAAATGAGAATCCATGCATCGTATCTATACAAAGGAACAAAGCCTGATAAATTCTACAAATTCTAAAATCACAACACACTACCTTCATACATTCCACATGCTAGATCAAAAGTTATACAGAGGAATCCATGTTTGACTGTGACTGGCTGAAAGTTAACCTATTTTCTTAAGCTTGGCAGTTTGTCCCTTCAGAAGTTTTGTATGTACTTGTGGTTAGGACATTGTTTGCCACTGAAGATCAGGCTTATTTGTACAACCACAGGTAATTTTCTTTAGTTCTTTCAATTTCTGAGACTACAGAAATTCTGTTACTCAATGAACCAGAAAAATCAATGATGGTTTTCAGCATTTTTTTGACCTAGATATTGAAAAGTTTCCAAAAGCAACTGTTTAAAAAAAATGAGCAGAAACAGTTATCCTTTTCTAGACCTCAGTGAAATTTCTAGAGTTATACAAGCCAAAATCAGTGTCAGAAAAATCTATAAAAACCAAATTGGATGCTATGTGGTACTTAAAAACATCAAGCATGGATAGTTAATACTTTTAAAAATAAAAGATATCAAGAGGAATATCTCTTTGCATGGTGTGATGCAGTCAACAGAGGCTGAAAGATCTGAAACAAAGGGCACTGTTCAACAGGAGCTCTGAGATGAGTGGAGGTTGATTTCCATGTTTAGGAAAATTGTAATGGATAGGTTCTCTTGGGTAGTTTTTCAAAATGATGGAAACAAACATTAGGGAAAGAGATTGACCAGAAAAGCTGCTTGCAGAATAATCTCAGACCTGTGAATCTGCCTCCATGTAATTATGGGAGTCCCAGGGCAGCAGGTTTCATGAGTTGTCTCATTAACCAGGAACAGGGACATTTAGTTCAGTTTTCAGTGATACAGCTTTCTTTGTGTAACCTGCATTCCTGAAAATAACCCCAAGAAACTCATGGGTTCACCAATTTGGACTTTCATATAATCATTACTTTAAACTTGTGTGTTCCCAAATTGTATGTCATGTTTTCTCAGGTAAAGAAATATGCAACACTATAATGTCAAAATATTAAATTATTGACTCTTGGGAGAACTGAAAATGTGATTGATATTGAGAAGAAAAAGCATCCTACAGGAGAATTCCACATAAGTGATTGCATTCAACTATAATATTGAATTCTGCTAGTGACAAGTGTCATGTACATCCTATAAGCCATTAAGAAGACAATAAAAGAAAATGGAGACTTCAGAACAAAAAGAGATTTAGCATGGTACTATGAATCATCTACATTAAGTAATAGGCAAGAACTAATAAAGTCATAAGGCTCACTGTTTTCTGTAAATAGGTTATTCATTCCTGGTGTGTGAAATGACACAATAGAACCAAGTACAATAACATACAGAAGGGCTGGAGAAGTGCTTAAGAGTTTGTGTTGTAAAGTTCCCAGTTACATTTCCAGCACCCACATTGGGCAGCTCATTCAACCTCCTATAACTCTAGATCCATGGATCTGACACCCACATTTGGTTTCTAAGGCACACACACACACACACACACACACACACACACACACACACACCACAAGTAAAATGACACATTTAAAACACTACTTTTTTGCAAAAAGCTATTTTGCTAGCATATAGCAAAACATAGGCAGGAAAATGAGTAGATGATGGAGTGTATTTAGGTCATGAGGTGGGAATTTTGAACTGAATTTTTTGTCATAGGGCAAGTATGTTTACATGATTTTTGTTTTGTACATTACACATTTATAACTAATTTCCACCTTCCTAGAATGATATAAAAATACAGTCCCTGATGTGGAAGTCTGTAGCTGTTAAATGTTTACATTTCAAATGATCAATTTTTCTCTTTTTATTTTTTAAATTAAAAATTATGCTTAATTCACCATTTAAATGTGTGTGTGTTAGCAGTCTTGTTGCTTTTACAAGGTTTTGCAGACATAATCACCATCCAATTTTAGAATGTATTCATCCCCAGTAATTGCCATTAACAAGGCATATGGTTTCAGACTCTGAAAATTACAGGTTGTTTTTTGCTCCTCTAAATCCATTCATTCTAGATAAGAGGAAAAGGATAATGTATGGACTTTTGAAAAAAGGGCTTATGAAATTTGCTTCCCAACTGCATACTTTTATTTATTTTAATTTTAACTTAATTGATTAGTTAATTTAATCACTTCTATGTGTGGGCAGAATCAATGGGAGGCCAGAAGACGGAATCTTAATCATTGGACCTTCAGTTGTGTCTGACTGTAAACTATCTGACATGAATACTGAAAACTGAACTCAGGACTTATGTGAGAGTTACATATCTCTGATTTTAACTATAACTGTCTCTGTATGTCCCACTTATAATACACACACAGAGAGAGACAGAGAGACAGAAAGACAGAGAGACAGAGACAGAGGGACAGAGAACATGTTGATTTAATATAAGTATGCACATGCACTGCTGCATCAACAGCTAAGTCAGAATGCATAAGATCAGATCTTAGAATTTCAATTTTATGATGTTGTGATGTAAGTACAACTCTACATAAGGGAGATGATTAGTCACCAAACCTGTTTTTTTTAAAATACTCATCCTATCACTGAATATGCAGTTCACTCATTTCAGATGAAATAGGCACAATAGTGGCTATAGAGATGGTCCAATGATTAAGAGAGACTGTTGCTCTTTGAAAAGAAATTGATTTCAGTTCTAAACACTCAAACTGGGCTACTCATAACCATCTGTGATTCCAGAACCAGGGTATCTACTGTCATCTTCTGGCCTATCTGAAGATTGTATGTGTATACACATACAGGTAAGCAGATATGCACACCGATGAATAAATAAATTAGATTAAATTAATTTAAAATAACATAAATGGGTAAAAGAGAAGCAATGATGTGTGTGTGTATGGAGATATATATATATGTATACGTATATGTATATGTATATGTATATGTATATGTATATATAATCATTAGCAATTAGAACATTGATTTCCCCTGTCCAAAATTTTACAATAAATCATTTCAAATGTTGTACATATCCTTCTTCGTATTTTCTTTGTCTTCTTGCATCAACATTTTATGTATTAATTTCTTCAGTGTAATCTTACCACAATAGAATCATAAAGGCTATTGCCTGTGATGTTCAAGTTGTAATTGTCAGTCTGTTAGTTTCTTTCTTTTTTTTTTTTTTTGGTTTTTGTTTTTGTTGAGACAGGGTTTCTCTGTGTAGTCCTGGCTGTCCTAGAACTCACTCTCTAGACCAGGCTGGCCTCGAATTCAGAAATCTGCCTGCCTCTGCCTCCCAAGTGCTGGAATTAAAGGCATGCGCCACCACCATCCATCAGTCTGTTAGTTTCAATACAATATTTTTATTGTGTTTTATTGATTATTTGGAAATTGAACATCATACAACAAAATCATGATCGATTCCTAGTCCTCACCAATCTCCCTGTCTAGCCATGTGACATGCTCCCTTGTCAAAAGAGGAAGAAGAAAAGGGGATGGAGGAGGAGGAGGAGGAGAGGAGGAGGAGGAAAAGGAAGAAGAGGAAGAGACGGATAAGAAGTTGAGGAATAAGGAGAATCAGCAGCAGCAACAGAAAAAATGGAGGCAAAAGCAGAATCAGGTCCAGTTTGTGAAATAAATTAAATCTTGACATGAATTCTGTATATCCAATGTCATACTCTTTAACTAGAAGATTCAAATTAATAAGTGGAATATTACAAAAAGGTTCTATTGCATAATCTTTGTAGGGGGTATATATCATAAAAAGTAAACCCATTTTAATGTTCCATATTAAGCCAAACACATCTCTTTCTTTCTATCTCTGTCTGTGTCTCTGTCTCTCTCTCTCTGTCTCTGTCTCTCTCTCTCTCTCTCTCTCACTCACACACACACACACACACACACACATACACACGATATTAATATAAGAACAGGATGGTTAAGATAAAAAGTAATTTCAAATAATAGTTCTTTCCTTATGTATAAGTGTCCAAATAATCCTAGATGTAATTTGTATTTTTATTACAACTCAGTCTTGAATTGTACTAAAAATGGAATTAATACTGTTCTTTCTATCATGACTATCAGTGCTTATTTAGTTGGGAAAATGGAGCCAATGAATTGTGTCTCTTCCTTTATCTGTTTGAAATACTATGTGAGCAATAGGCTTTTCTAAACGATGCAATGAGGAGGAGAATAATTTCCCATGCTTCTTTTTTTTACTCCTAGAAGAAGCATATAAAATGGAAGCTTAAGTCATGATTACTGTTGTTACTCTTGTCTTTTCTTTCTCATATATGTCTTCTATTCTTTCCAAAATTTATACTTGTAGTACTTTTGCATTAACTAGCTTTTTATGTGAAAAAAAATTCAGAGAGAAAATGTGCAGTAAACTATTAGAATTATATCTTGTGTAACTATCCTTTGTATATATGATTCTTGCATATTCAATGATGATTGGACCATGTGCACTCTACATAAGTGTCACAAGAAATGGAGCATGGTAAATTCATGATGAAGGTAGTATATGGGCCTCATGATGAATAGGGTATATGATCTTAAGATTAATGGAGTATGTATACCAATAAGGGAAATAGTATGTGAATTCTATGAAAAATGTTGCATATGAATCTTACAATTAACGGAATATATGTATGCATGATGAATATTACTTGTGAAACCTCCTATAATGCTGAGTCCTTATGGAAACATGGACTTCCATAGAATATAGAAATTTTTTTCTGTGTTAACTTATCAGATGATGATTATGTGAAGAGGAAGAGTTTGTACAACTCAAAATTTTTATGTAATTTAAGTGTACAGTTCAATAGCTACAGGAAAATACAGATATCACACCATCCTTGCTTAAAAGGATAAAGTGTACACTAGATACTAGACTAATTTGTTTCCTTTTTTGAATAAGGACACAATCCTATTATTTGTTTGTTTGTTTGTTTACTGATTTTTCTTTTTGTTTTATGCACTATGGACTGAACACAGAGCCTTGAACATGTGTGATATCTAATCTGTTGCTACAACAGGTGATGTGTCACCCATCTCCATCCTTTTTTTTTCACTTCTTATTTTGTTACTGTCACCTACCTAATTTTACAGACTGGCCTTAAACTCACTGTGTAGCTAGACATGAACCTTCTCTTACCTTAGCCTTAGAAGTAGCAGAATCCCCAAACCTGGCCAATCTCTTAATATTAGTTTGATTATAAGCATTCATTAAAAGCTATTTATTCTCTCATTTTTTCTAAATGTACAAAAAGCAAGGGAAATCCACTGAGAATTGTTTTCATTTATCCCATCAGTAAACAAACCAGCACCAGATTAATTTAACCAGTTTTCTTTTAATACAAAGGAATTCAGGAATTTAGAATAAGAATTTTATATGTATAATTATATATATAATACACTTAGTTATGTATATAATTATACATAATGTATTATATATTGGTTTTATATAAAATTATTTACATAATTATATATGTATATACATTTATTTAAGTATATATACATGTTAATATCTTATTTATGAAATATTTTATAACGATGTTATCTAGACCCATTTTCCATATTAAATATTATCAAATACATAAAAAGGAAGTCGTTCTATAATATACAGGTATGTATTATGAAATATAAGATAATGTACAATATATGTATCTATATATGATTAAATAGGATTTATAAATATTTATGTACTTAGCTAATATATATATATATATACATATACATATACATATATATGTATATATGTATATATATATGGAATGATTAGAATGGTGATAAAATAGTGCTTTTTAAACTCTTTTGTCTGTCATCTCTGCACATCTGTTTTTATTGCCAACTAACAGTTATTTCAATTGAATCTAATTAAAATATTCTCAATGCCCACAGCACTTAAACTAATTAAAGATGTTGTTTTTGAAATGCACTTCTGTAAACTATCACATGCTCAGACATCCAAAAAACACATTGAATTTTAAATGTTCATACAAAGTATCAGCTCTTCTCAACAAATTTGATTTAGAAATAAGGCAAGGCACATCCATTTAGTTGATGACCCTGAGCTACATGAAAGTGAAACAATGAATGTGTGGGCTCCCAGACCACAAAAATAGGCAGTTTGTACAGCTGTCATATTTGTTTACATGTAATTGGAGTGTTCACAAGATATCTAAAATGAAGAACAGTTGATCATCAAGAATTACAGAAGTTATATATAACTGTTGAAGAAAATTATATTTATGAACTTTCTTTTTGATCCTATTGCTACTCTAAAATCCATCAACATGAACTATGTTTTCTCTCAGATTACATTGTTTATTTCAATCTGATTTTAAAAAAATCAAGTACCTAGAATTTGTAGTATCTAAAAAATACAGTCATAAATGATGAGTGCATTTCTTCCTTTGTTCTCACAAATATTTTCCAAATTAATTAATTAATTAATTTGTTTGTTTGTTTGTTTGTTTGTATTTTCTCACGGATCAAGGGCACTGAGTTTTGAGGAGTTATGTAGCACAGGAAAAAAATCTCCTCACAATCACATAGGGTATGTTCTCTACCAAAATGACTCTATTGTTGTTGTTGTTGTTAGTATACTTGTTTGTTGCAGATATAGAAGAACTAATAGAACCTTATAGAGTCCAAGAGAGGGGCTAAAACAAAGGAAACAGAATTCAAGAGAGAAACAACGTAATGAGGGCTATCCTGTTGTCAATTTGACTGTATCTGAAATTAACTGAAACTCGATGGTTGATTATACCTTCAAAGGATTTTTCTTCATTAAACCATTTGTGGTGGGAAGACAACTTTTAATCTAGGCCTTTTGAACTCCTAGTTTTCTTGCTTCCAAATTCTATGTACTAATATTACAGAAGAGAGCCACTATGCTCAGCTCTATTCTCTTCTATATTTTCAATTCATTTTAGCAGTATATAACACTTAAAAAAAAACCACAGGGACATTTTTAATTTAGTTGTAGATGAGATTAGTGAAGAATAGCATCCAGTGCAAAACCACTAAATTTTTCTTCATTGAAAATAATGAATGTTCATGGACTATATTACAATTAAAATGGTAATGAAGGTGCATTAGTGTAATGTAAATAAAAGCCACAGCCAGGTTAGTGAATAAAGCACTATGTCAACTGAGAAGAGGCAGGCTGGGTTTCATCATGAGATATGAGGCACTGCATGTTTTATGCTGGAAAAAATTACTATAAGGTTAGTGGGAGAAGTATGTTATCTTTCTCTCTAGGTCAGATATCTCAGACACTCTTATTGAGAGAAAAGACTTCTATAGAACTGGGTTTCCAATTGTACAAGTAGATCTGCTCCCTCATCATTTTCCAGTCTTAGATGGGGCTTGGCTTATAGGCCCCTCTAACCAGGAAGGACAGCTTGGGCACATTGAATCCTTCCAATATGACATTGTACTTCCTCTTTCATTGTTAGGTACTTATGGTTGAGATTGAAACAATGTGAAAAGTCTAGAATGATGAACTCTGAAATAGAACTTTTGTCTGCAAGGGCCATTTAAAAGATTTACACATTAATGTATAATTATAACTGGGAGAGTTTCATAACAGTACTGACCAAATAATGTCTATTAAGTCTAAGGAAGGCACTAATTAAAAATAAATCCTCAAAGTCATTACAAAAGTAATACAAAATTCTGTTTTCAACAAGAAATCAATTTCAAAACTAAACTTAGAAAAGCATACCATAAAGTAGTGTTTTCTAGAGGGTGGAAAGGGGAAGGGGGGTTACAAAGAAGATTGTTAAAGAAACAGTATACAACTGGGAAGGAGGAGCAACTTCTAATGCTTTCCAGTACAGTTACAATACTTAATTATGTGTTTCAAAATAGCTTTCACAGATGATTAGAAATATTCCTGGCATAAAAGAATGGTAAATGTCTGAACTGATGAACATGACAATTATTCACAATATGTAGGTATTGAATGTTACTCTTAATCTATGAAAACACATAGTTATATATCCAGTAAAAATAAAGTAAGGCCAAGTATAATGGCACATGTTTGCAGTAATAGACTCAGGAAACCAAGGAAATAAAATTTCAAAAATGAAAATCAAACTGGAATACATAGTGTGATGCTGTCTCAAAAAATAAATCCCCTGTCTAAGGATTTATTGTCAGTTAATGGTTTCTGGGGAGAAAATAGTTATTTCTTTTGTAGGATAGCCACTGGTAGAATCTTTGTGCTTCAGTAAAAAGTATCATAGCCATGCTAATGCAAGCAGTCATCATTAACTCAGTGGGTCACGAAAACAGACATGAAATCAGGGAGGAAGTTTTTTAAATATATGATGTTTAGCAGATAGATAGAGATAAGAAAGAATAATGGGTGACTATGACGAAAATAAATTACATAGACATTTGAAATTTAAAATAACACTTTAAAAATCTTGTCAAAAAAGCATATAATTAGTTTAAACAAAAATAAATTTTATAATTTTATTTTTATTCATTATTTTATAAAAAATAAATTTATAGAGAATGCAAGCAATTAACTTAAACCAAATAAATTTGGTGATAATGCTAGAAAAAAGAGAAAATAAGGGAGTTAAGTCAATTTCAATTTATAAATACAGCTTCAAATGAAGAATAGCTTTCAGGGGATGAGGAATATGTCTTAGCAGGTGAAGGCACTCGCCACAAAGCCTGACTGCCTGAGCTTGATTCCTATGATGATTCCTATGATGTACACAATGAAAGGAAAGAACTAGCTACAACCACTGCTGTCCTATGACTTCCATATATGTGCTAGGGAAATACATACACATACACACACACACACAGACACACACAGACATGACATAATGACACATAGATAAGTACGCACACACACTAGACATAATGATAGATATTTATAACCCAGCACTCAGAGCCAGAGACAGGAATTTTGGGATTTTGAGGCTAACTTGGTTGAATGAAAATCCTGCTCACAGGTTCATATGTCTGAATACTTGGTAGTTTGCAAAAATTCAGAGGAAGAATTAGGAGGTGTTCATGGTTAGAGGAGGTATGTTACTAGAGACAGACATTGAGATTTCAAAATATGCCCAATGTCCTTCTCTGCCTCACAGTTTTGCCTCAAGATCGGACTCTCTGTTACTGCTATAGTAGCATGTCCATCTAATTTCACACTTCATACTGTGCAATCATACATCTTGGTGTGTCTATGAGAATGTATTCAGAAAGGAACCACTGAAGTAGGAATTGCTAACTGGAATGTGGTTAGCACTATACAATGGGTTAGGATCCATGAGATCAGATTCTTTAAGCCCTTGCTCTTAGACATTGCTAAACATGATACACTGTTCTCTCAAATTGTGAGCCAAAATAAAATCACGTTCCAATTTTCATGTATGTCACAGCACAAGAAAAGTGAATCATAAGCTGTGCATAGAATATTAACCTCACTCTCCAGTAAGGTTTCCTCTTACCTGGAGCTGAATACTTTCAGTGAGCAGTGAGGGAAAGAAAATATGGAAATAGAGTTAGAAAAAAGAAAAAAATCTTGGCAATTCCTGCACAAAGGAATTATAGTGACACTCTAAAAATACATAATTGGAGATTTTAATATACAACAAAAGTCATTGAGACCACAAACTACCAGAACAGAAATATACATTAGCAAAGACTCTAACTCAACCTTTACAGACTAAAAGATATCAAGTCACTGAGAAAGCATGATCAGAGCTCACATGAGTAGAATTCAATCCAAGCTGATATGTTATTCCTTCCTAGCTGAGTTTGTAGCCAGAGGCTTAAGATCTCTCTAGGGTGCACTTTATACATGTCAGCATAAGAGATATCCAGTGCTGCCAGCTTCAGCTGATTGCTAGTTTTTTGGTAGGCTGAAAAGAGATAGACATAAAGAACCATTTGTTTACAAAATATGATTCCTGAATATCAGCTGTGGAGCATAGACTGGAGATAACAGAATGTAGTCAGTGCTTGCAGAGAAGATACTGCTGAAGTCTTGGTTCTGTGATAATAGTGATTATAACATGTGAGCATGGTTAATTCACTATAAATTGGAGCTAATGTGAAAATTCATATAGTTAATGGATATGGCAATGTCTGTGGATCCTATTTTTAAGTATTAATGTCTATGGCTCACTTTAAATTTCAGTTATAGCTCCAAATTATAGTCAAATCACTCTCCAGTTATTGTATTTCAGTGGTGTGGGTCTTGTGTTTAATGAGTCTGTTTCAAATGTTTTGATATCAAAATAGTGGAAATTGGTATTCATTATTGTCCTAGGCCACAGCAGGTATGTGTAGCATTCATATTTGTGTTTATGTACTCCTGTTGACCATAGAGCAGTGATGTCACTGTGATTGTTATAAATGAGAGGGCTTTTATCAACTGGCTACGTATATCAATAACACAGAGTGAAATTATAATTATAAAAGATAAGGAACTATTAGACTGAAAATTTTTATGTCTTTATATGATCACAAGGATTTCAGAAATGCTGTGAATATGAGAACACAATTATGTGATGGGATAGACTGACTTGATGGGCTAGACTGGCTGAGCAGCAAGCCACCACGCATCAGAGCACTGGGATTACAGAGGCACACTGGCATGCTTGGCTCTTACATGAGTGCTGGCATTTGACATTATATCCTGATGCATTCACAGGGAACAATTTATTCAATTAGCCTTTTCTTAAATCCTATATTTTCAAGGTTCTATCTCATTTCTGTACAATCTGAGATTGGAAAGCAAGCTTCAATTCTCCTTCAATTCCCTTTTGACATCTCTTGCTGGTGACAACACAGCTTCATATTTTCTTAGCCACTGCCATGTGCTACCACTGACAACCCATTTCTATCTGCCCAAAGCGTACCTAGAAGTCAAAATTGTCTTTATTTGAGAGAAAATCAGAGGAAATATGAATCTATTTTTATTTCCTTGACAAAAATCTTTTTGCAGTTAAGAGATAAGAAAAAATAGTGTTCAACAATTTGGTTGGATGAATCTATTTTTCTTTTTGTGAAGATATTTCTTTACCTAATTTAACATATTTTCTTCATTTCTCCTATTGACATCTATCTATCTATCTATCTATCTATCTATCTATCTATCATCTATCTATCATCTGTCTATCTGTCTATCTGTCTATCTGTCGTCTATCGTCTACCAACCATCTATATATTTTTGTCTGTCTATTTCTCTACTTATCTGCTCTAAATGTAGCATTCATACTTGTGTTGGAAAATGAGTTTGGCTATACATCTTGAGATTGTAAGGGCTGAGTATGTTGTGAACATACAGTGTGACCAAGGCAACTCTTATAAAGGACAACCAATAATTAGAGATGACTTACAGATTCAGAGGTTCAATATACTATCATCAAGGTAGGAGCAGGCCAGTGTTCAGGCAGACATGATTGGGGGGGGTAGTGCTGAGAGTTCAGTGTTTCATTCTAAAGGCAAACAGGAGAGGATTGACTTCTAGGTAGCTACAAAGAAAGCCTTAAAGCTCATTGACACAGTGACACACTTCCTCTAACAAAGCCACACCTGCTCCAACAAGGCTATACTTCCTAGTAATGCCACCTTCTGTGCCAAGCATATTGAAACCACCATAGTAAAACACACTTAAAATTCTAACACTGAAGAGGTATAGGCAGGAGAATCAATTGAAAATTCAAAGACATCTTCAGCTATATAAGGCATTTTGGGCCAGCGTAGAATATGCAAGGCCTTGTAAAATATTTCACAAACATATGGGAAATAATGTGTATAGGATCTATGACACTCTATTTCAATTTGCATAGAAGATATTTGTATTTGAAAATCTAAATAACAACAAGGGAGTCCAGTAATCAAGCCACAATGAATATTGACAGATGATTACATCATATATTTTTCATTTTTTTGACAGCTATTATTGATGACCACTCTACAAATAAAACTGAGAATACATGCTACAGTGACTTTTATATAAGCATATTATGTAGTTATTTATTCTAAATTGAATCATTCGCTCCTAGAAGGAGAATGGAAGATCCCAAGATCCATGAGGTAAACACAATACACAAGTCTCAGAAAAACTTGTAAAATTTACAAGATTTTACAATCCCTATTTAAGATTATAAATGAAGTAGTATATTGCTAGAGGGAAAATACTCTTACCAGGTGATCAGCTTTGAAGTAGTGCTGAGAGAATATAGCTCATGCAGCTTTCATTATTCATTAATTATGCTTTTATCAGATTTGTGGTGATGTATCTACCTTTGAGTCATTCATGATCAAGTAAATAACTATAATAAACTCACTGGATAACTAAAACTAAACTTGGAGAAATCATTCAGTTTGTTTGTTAGTGGTGTAATCTGAAGGGAATAGACCTGTTTGCTCAAATCTCCCTAAGAAAAGTCAAAAACAGGGAATGAAGATTAACCATGGCAAATGGATCATTTCTCAGCATCTCTGCTAACATGCACACTGCTTTCTCACTGTATAGCTTATATCCAGACCTCAGCCTATGGTGAGAACAGCTGAACTGAATATGGAAATAAAAATCAATCTTCCTTTAACAATAAATAAATAAATAAATAAATAAATAAATAAATAAATAAAAAACACATATGGCACAAATGGTTTCTGTTTCATGCTTCTCTTTAAAAATGCCTTCCAGTTGGGAAAAGGAAATAGTCTTCATTCCTTGAATAACTTTTCTGTCATCAGTGGATCCATGAATATAATTTTATTTTTGCCACCTGTGGTGTTTTTCTCTTAGACAATTCACAAAATGTTATTACTTTCATGGCCCATTAACCACATATTTACTCATACTCATTTCATAATTCCTCAACAAAGATCTATGCAGTTTTCATCTGTTGAATTAATTCCCAAAGGCGAAAGACACTTTTTCTAAATGAATATTATTAAGCAAATGGAGCATGTTCCCTGGATCCACTGATTTCATGGCTTATTATTATTATTATTATTATCAAGGCATATAAACAGACAAATGCCTAGATATTTCTGGTTTGTCATTTAATTCCAATAATTAGTGATGTTGAGTATCAACCAACTTGACAATAAAGGTTGAAAAAGTAAGAATTTGTACCACAAGAAATATTTTTAATTTTTGTATATGTTTGGTATATATACATCCATATATATATATATATATATATATATATATTATTTATATTTTATATTTATATATATGGATGATTAGCGGTTGCTGGCGTGGGATACTGTTGGGCTGTGTTGTGGGTCCCACTTGTCTTCTGCCCCAGCCGGCTCAGGGAGGTGCACCTCCAGAGAGAAGCGCGGGATATTTGACTGAGTTCACTCAGCGCGGCACCGGGCAGACACTGTGGGGCCCCACACAGTGTGGGGAGTTCTTAGTCTGAAGTTATGCGGGTTGCAGGGTTCTTGAGTGGGAGTCTCCAGGCTGACGGCTGACCCAGGAGCTGGTAGTCTGTCCTTGGGGTTCTAGATGCCGCTGGGAACAATGGAAGAACAGACACTGTGGGCTACAGACTGGCCCACAGCTGAGAGGAATGAGGGAGAGGAAAGAGAGGCCTCAATAGTGCCCCGCAGAAAAGAGACTCTTGGTTACTATACTCGATTGGCAGGGTCAGCTAGCTTGGTTGAATCGACAATCCTTGTTGGTGGAACACAGAAAGGTCTTCAGGCAGGATTAGGCATGGCAGCTACAGTGAGAGTGGCTCATTAAAGGCCTTCTATGCAGTTCCCCATGGTGGACCCCAAATACATGAGGAAGTCCATGGTTTTTATAAGCTTTATTTTTATGGTGGATGGTAGATGAATCTTGCTGTACCCCTGCACCCCCAGGGCAGGCCTTTGCTTAAATACCATTTGTAAGGCGGAGGGTCTGGGAAAGAATACTTAATTGGCTATGCTCTCTGGCCTTTAGGTATCTCATTAATATGGAAATCTCTTGAGGCTGAGGCTTGTAGTCATGGCCTCTACCTGTGCAGGGGCATAAACCTCTCTTTGGGAGGAACTGTATTGCCCTACATGACTGAAAAGCATGGGTCAGGAGCCTGGATTCTGGAAGCATGGCTAAATGTATTCTGTCCCTTGTAGGGTCTCTGGCCATTACTAGCCAGTGCCAGTGCTCTACCGAAAACCAAGCCATCCTTTCATGGACCCACATGTATATAGGTATATGTGTATGTGTGTATGTATGTATGTGTGTATGTGAGTATGTGTGCATATGTGTATATGTGTATATGTGTATATGTGTATATGTGTATATGTGAATATGTGTATATGTATACATGTGTATATATAAATTTGTGTATCTGTGTATATATGAATATATGAAAATATGAATATATGAATATGTGTATATGTGTATATGTGCATATCCATATATCTGTATATGTTTATATGTGTATATCCATATATGTGTATATGTGTATATGTGTATATATGTATTTGTGTATATGTGTGTGTATATATATATATACATATATATATGTATATGTGTATATATATGTGTATATATGTATATGTGTATGTGTGTGTGTGTCTGTGTTTGTTTGTGCCTCTGAGAGTGTACAAGTGTTAAGCATCTGTATTAAGTTCAGAAGACAATTTTGATGGTCAGTCAGCATCTTCACATTATTAGAGTCAGGTTTTCTCATTTATAGTTCCATCAGCCTTGCTAACAGGTCAGTGAAGTTCAGCATATCCCTTTTTTTTTTTCTTCTTTCATTGTGGCTACTTGGATTTGTGAATATATGTACCACTAAATCTGGCTTTACATGGATAATCAGGATCTAAACTTAGGTCCCACAAGTTTGTTCAGTGAAAATTTTACCACATAGCCATATCATGGAACTGAAATAAACCTTTGAACTGAAATTACTATATTATGTAATTTCCTGATTCCTATTAAGCACTAATATGTCACCATACTTAATGACTGACATATTTTGATTATGTAAGTTATATACAGTTAATTTTTTCTGGCTGCATTAAGTGTGAATTTAGTTAGCATTTATTAATGTTGTATTTAGAATTAGATCACAGCACGCGTCCCTTTGGAAAACAATAGAGTACACCACTCCATCAGAATGTAATAATGTTCTTTGTTTGGGTTTCCATCTCCACATGTATTATTATGATCAATTAATCTGCCTTGGCCCATGGGGGATTCAAGGAGACCCTCGGGAAGGGAGCAAAAGAATGAAAGGACAAGAGACACAAAGAAGAAGCACCAATCTAAACGTCTGCTCAAGTGCTTAAACTTTATTGTTCAGTCTGCCTTCATAAAGACAAGCAGGCAGGAAAGTTATCTAAGGGTCAGGGTCCAGCTCTACTCCATCAACATTTCTAATTTCCTGGTACCTGTAACCATAATGCTCTCTCAAAGATTCCTTCACTCAAGCTGTTTATCTAGTTAATATTACCTCACAGTCAGGAGGGTAATGAGACATTCTTTAACTCAGGTTGCTTATCTAGCTAATATTCTCTCACAGGAAGGAGGACAACAAAGTCTTGGCTCTTGGCATCTCCCCCCTTTAATGATATTTAATTGAGGCTGGCAGGCGAATGCAGACATTAAGAAATTTCATTGACAGATGAATGGGCGTTAACTAGAGAGGGGGAGTATTGACCTGATCCTCCCAGTATTGTTCAAAGTGGTATCTTTTTGGGGAGGAGAGGGTTATTTGTCTCATGGGCTGTGTAGGATACTGAAGGTCTTAGTCAACTGCTTTGAGAAACAAGCAATCAACACCAACCTCTATGCAATCAGGTTTGCTTCACGGGGGACTCAGAAGTGGACAATTTGGGTCCTTCCCCTGAGGTAGTTCATCACACACCCCTTGCAGGTACCCACACTGTTTTTATGCCATGTTAAACCAATGTGGACAGATCTGAGTTCTATGCAGCTCCTAAAAAAGATATGTCATCAAAAGGCCCAGTCAAGCCTCTATCAGCCAGATCAAGTCTATGATAATGTATTTGTAGAGGTTTAGATGCCAAGGAGTCAATTTGTTGTTTTATAAAGTCATTAAATCTGTTAAAGGCCTAAGGGTAGAAAGCCAAAAGGAGAAGGAGACCGACCACAGGACCCAGGACGGAAGGAAGAAGAGTGGTAAGCCAAAGACAGGCAGAGAGCCATTTTTAAACCACCCCTCTTCTTGTTCCTGCTGTTTCTTTCACCATTCTAATCTCTCTGATTTTGGCCATACTATCTCTAACTACCTAGTTGTGGTCAGTCTAAGAACAGCATTCCTCCTTAAGGGCAGCACAGATACCCCATTGCTGAAGGAAAAGCAGATGAGGGATTTTTCCTGATTATTTATGCCAATCTCTAGCTGTTTGATGTCCTTGTCAATGGCCCGTCAAAGTTCTGAGTAGTGCAAATCCCAAGGCCTGCATTAGGATCAGAACCTCCAACAGCAAATATCATGGGTGGCTCATTTTTATCTGGAAAGGAAAAGGAAGGGAATTTTCAGGGAGATCTCTCTTCCCTGGATCTCAATTGTTATCCATTTTATCTACAATTGGGCCTGGCTTTTTGGAGGTATCTATTTGTTTCATTAATCTTTCTGGCAGCCATCTAGCTATGTCTTCTTTGTTGTCAAACAGACATATCGATCCTAGGCCCCATATGAGAATTGGGTCCAGGCTGTTCCATTTACAGGTATGAAGGTCCTTCTACATAACTGAGGATTAGATTTTATGGGTCTCAGGTTGACAGAGGTGATCGACAGAAAATTTTCCATGAGTGTCCAGATGTAGAAAATTGAGAACAACAAGGCATGATGGAAAATATTTTTAGGTAATCACTTCTAGGGGAAAGATTCCCCCCCTCTTGTTTTTTAAAAGCCAATTTTTTAGAGTTCCTTGCAAAACCAAGGCAGAAGCACCAGTAGCTGCTCCTCCTGTGCTCAGAGAGTTATGAAGATATTATTTTAAAGTTCCACAACATCTGTTTCATAATAACTTGTCCTTGAGGATTATCAGGAATCCCAGTAATATGGATAATATTAAATTGTCAACAAAACATCCCACATCTCAAATGTTTGACTGCAATAGCCAGTTCTATTATCTATCTTAATCTGATATGGAACACCAAGGATAGAAAGATAATGTAGACAATAACTAATTACATTTTTAGTTCCTTCTCCTGTTAAAGCAGTTGCAACTAGAAAGCTTGAAATGGTGTCAAGTTACATGTACATGTTTTAATTTTCCAAAATCAGAAATGAATAATATCCAGTTACCATAATTGATTAGGTATAAGTCCTCAAGGATTGACACCATTATGAAAAAAACTGAGAACACTGAGAACAAAATTTTGCAATTTGACTTGAACACTCTCAGAAGAACAAATTTCTTGTCTCAAGCTATTATTATTTTGATGATGTAAAGAATTATATTGTATGGCCAATTGTTTCTGTAAGGCCTATAATATGTCTGGTATACACATGTGCTGTGGCATTGCCTTGGGGTCCAGGCAATCCAGTATGAGCTCTTAAGTGTCCTATAAAGTTAAGGAAAAGTACATGTTTCTTAAATTAAACTCTATTTGTAAAATTTGAGAATTAGCAATATTTAAAAAAGGAGCAATTTCAAGCAATTATAAACCATGAGTGATATACTGGCTATAAGTATACAAATTGAAAGCTTGATTTTTCATGTAATTCAATTATTTGTGCTGAAGCAGGGGGGAAAGTCAAGGGAATAATCTAATTACATATCTGTCTTCCCATTTTATGCGCTGTCTGTAAATACAGTAAACACATTTTCTATGGGCTCCATGCTTAAATTTACAAGAAATACTAAAGCATGCATAGAAGAAAACTGAAAACAACTTGTCTTTTGGATAATGATTACTAAATGTGCCAAAAAAAAAAAAGTTGGTCATGTAATAGGCCAAACTGTTTTAATAACCAATTTAATTGTTGTTTGGAATAAGGAATATTTCATTAACTTCTTTCTCAAAATTCTTTTGTGATCCTGACCTACAATTTTGCATAATGCAAAATGCAAAAAACTCCTAACTCAAAACATCCTGGACATCCAGAACACAATAAGAAGACCAAACCTAAGGATAATAGGTATAGATGAGAATGAAGAGTCCCAACTTAAAGGGACAGTAAATATCTTCAACAAAATTATTGAAGAGAACTTCCCTAACCTAAAGAACAAGATGCCCATAAACATACAAGAAGCCTACAGAACACCAAATAGAATAAACCAGAAAAGAAATACCTCCCATCACATAATAATCAAAACATCAGATGCACAAAACAAAGAAAAAAATACTAAAAGCAGTAAGGGAAAAAGGTCAAGTAATATACAAAGGCAGACCTATAAGAATTACACCAGACTTCTCACCAGAGACTATAAAAGCCAGAAGAGCCTGGACAGACATCATACAGACCCTAAGAGAACACAATTGCCAGCCCAGATTACTATACCCAGCAAAACTCTCAATCACTATAGATGGTAAAACCAAGATATTCCATGACAAAACCAAATTTGCACAATATCTTCCCACAAACCCAGCACTTCAAAGAATAACAGTCTCATAATAGGATGTGCAAACTTTACTTGCAGATGAAGAAGGATGAATCCACATTAATTGTCCTGTTTGCCAAAGGACTGCTGTGAGCACATGAGTAGCAATAATGGAAACAGCCAACAGTTTATCAAAGTCTATATAATGTATCTGTTGATAACTAATAGCTTACTCTACTTTCTGAAAAGCTATTCCTCCTTCATCAGTTAATTGTCAAGGGGAATTAGGATTTGTACCCCTTTGAAAATATCAAACAAAGCTTTAGTCCTCTTTTGTTGAGTTTAAGGTGAGGAATTAGCCAATTAGCATGTTCTAGAAGCTTTTGAAAATAATTTAAAGTAAGTAAACTATCTTTTTTATTTGAATTTTCTGTGCCACAGTTTGTTTAGGAATATAACTGATGTCTCAAATATTGAAAAGGTATTGCCTTTGAATGTTTTCTGGAGCTACAAGCACGCCCCAAAATTTTAAAACTCCTTGTATGAAAGTAAAGGCTTACATTAAAACTCCTTCAGAGAGATCAGCTAATAAAACACCATACAATGAGTAATATACACTGAAAGATTCAAACCCTTTTTTTTCTTTTCTTTTCTTTTTTCTTTTTTTTCTTTTTCTTTTTTTCTTTTTTTCTTTTTTCTTTTTCGTTTTCTCTTTTTTCTTTTTTTCTTTCTTTTTCTTTTTTTCTTTTTTTAATTGGATGTTTTATTTACATTTCATATGTTGTCCCCTTACCCCATCCCCTACCAACCCAGGAATCCCCTATTCCCTCACCCCTCCTCCTGCTTCTCTGCAGATGTGCCCCTACCTAGCCCCCCAACTCCCACCTCCCCACCCACCAATTCCCACCCCCTGGGGCATCCAGCCTTCATGAGGCCAAGGATCTCTTCTTCCACCTATGCCCAGCAGGGCCCTCCGCTCTTACACTCTTACATATACAGCTGAAGCCATGGATCCCTCCCTAAGTGCTCCCAGGATGGTGGTTTAGACCCTGGGAGCTGTGGTTGGTTGGTATTGTTGCTCTCCTCATGGGGCCACAAACCCTTTCAGCTCCAAATAAATCTTTTACATAATGTAAGGCTATTAGCCATCCCTTGAGGCAAAACGTTCCAACGAAATCTCTTCAGGACTCTCCAAAATTACAAGAAACTCACTGAATGCAAACCTCTCACCTTTACCAGGATGTAAAGGAACAGTATAAAAACAATTTTCTAAATCCATAATAATTTTATATGTATTTCCTGGGATGGCATCTGGAGTAGGCAAGTCAGGCTGTAATGTCCCACAAGTTTCAAAAATCTTAAGTTTGAACTTTTTTGGATTAATGGAATAACCGATCCCATTAAGCTGAGTGACAGTATCAGATAAAGGCCAAGTTGAAGGCCAATCTTGTCCTTTCTTTTATTAGCAAGCACATGCTCATGACTGGCCTCTACTTCTCTTCTCTTCTCTTCTCTTCTCTTCTCTTCTCTTCTCTTCTCTTCTCTTCTCTTCTCTTCTCTTCTCTTCTCTTCTCTTCTCTTCTCTTCTCTTCTCCTCTCCTCTCCTCTCCTCTCCTCTCCTCTCCTCTCCTCTCCTCTCCTCTCCTCTTCTCTCTCTCTCTCTCTCTCTCTCTCTCTCCCTTTCTTTGCCTCTACTGCCCTTTTAACTTCCATCCCAATGCCCTAAATAAATTCTAATTTATACTATACAGTCTTGTGGCTGGTCCCTCAAAGGGGAAGGGATGCCTTGGCATGGGCCCTGTGAGGCATCCCCTTCTCCCATACCTGACTGCAACCCCCAGAGAACATACCCCCTCTATATCTTTTTATAAACATATCAGTTTACTTGTTGGAACATGAAATTTGTGATAATCTACATCTGTGTACCCAGGCAATGGTCACTCAGAATTTTCTTGAATAAACTACCTCTTGTTGTTGTTAATATGAGAACAGTGGGCTTATTTGTTCTGTTTTGTATTGACAGGGAAAAACAGAGTTTTCTATGACAACTTTTCTTCAACAGAATCTCCTGCCAAATGTATTCAATTGTGGAGTCCATAGGTCTCCCTGATCTGGGTAAATCCCCATAATGCTATAACACAGTCATATCCTAGAGAATAATGAAAAACACAGGTTTATAAAGTCTGTTCTTTCCACAAATCATTAGACATTTTAATCAATAATTCTCCCCCTGTAGTGTCAGCTTTTGCTACTGCCTAAACAGACATGAGTTTCCCAACACATATGAATAAGTAAAGCTCTCTGAAAGAGTCTAGAATTAGTATCCCAACCTTTATCTAGATAGGCACAATCTCAACTCCAACTATACTCACTACTGAAGTTTCCAAGAGCAAAATTCCTAAAATCTAAATCCCAAAACACCAACATTATTAGAATATTATGGACAGATTAAAGGATACAGAAAAGGCAGAAAGAGTGGTATGTTTGACCTTTAGGTGGTGCCATATTTTGGCAGAAGCACAAAAAGGGGGTCATATCTGATGCCAGTCTCATGGATGGAAAGGTCATTTGTCCTACATGATGTGAGTGAATGAAGAAATGTTCATTTCATGATGGTAGATGACAGAAAACTGCTCACAAAATAAGCTGGTTTCAAACTATATAGGGGTGAAATTTGTTTCTATAGTTAACACGAGAAGAGGAAAACTGTAGTTACTTCAGCTGGAAACTATCAAAAATATTATTTGGATAATGTAACTTCAATAATTATTAATTTTCATAAAGGGAATTTATCTGAGAAAATATTAAAATATTGTAGAAAATGTTGAGAATTTAATAAAGCCAGCAATGTTATACATGTAGACATATTCTTATGTGTATAAGATCTTGGTTATATTTTTGAAGTCCATTTGACCTTTATAAGCAAATGGAAAGCATGTAAAGTAAAATAGGTAAAAATATGAAATAAATTGAATCTTGTCTCAGGAGCTGGCATTGCATGCAGCCAGTTTTATAACTGTATCTGTCTAAAATATAGAAGTGAATACCTGAGTCATGAAAAGAGAATGACTACCTATAGAATATCTTGTTTTAATTTAATAGGTATCTGTATTTTATTTATTTATTTATTTATTTATTTATTTATTTATTTGCTTACTTACTTATCTATATGCATGTGGCGAGGTGCAGAAGTGCTGGCACACTAATATCAGAGGACAACTTGGCAGAGTCTATTTTCTCCTTCTACTGCATGATTCTTAGAGACCAAACACAGGACAACAGCTTTTACCATACGCACCTTTACCCTAAGAACCATCTCATTGGTTTCCAAAGAGAGATGTTTTCAAAGTATCTTTCACAATCTCAAATAGTAAAATGACATCTTTTCATTTACATAAGAATTTGTAGCATTTCGACAAGCACAATATTGAAGAATGAACAGAAAAAAAAAACTCCATGGTTTTGTCTCTGTGTGTGTGTGTGTGTGTGTGTGCAAGCACATGTGCACACACAATCTCTCACACAAATTAATATATATCTTTTCTTTTTCTCCTTGAATGAGACAAGATCTCTTATTCACTTCTTCTTATACCAGACTAGCTGTCTTAGTCACTGTTCTATTTCTTTTAAAAGACACCAGGACCAGGGTAAAGGTAAACATAAAGGAAAACAATTAATTGGGGTATAGTTTAAAATTTCAGATCACTAGTCCATTATCATCATGATGGGAAGCACAGCAGCATGCAGGCTGACATAGTCCTGGAGAAGTACCAAAGAGTTCTATTTCTGGGTCTACAGACTTGAGAAAGAAAGAGTCAGGAGGCCAAACTTGGCATTTTTGAAAGCTCTAAGCACACTTGTATAGACAGACCTCCTCCAAAAGGTTCACAGCTCTTAATTCATTCAAAGAGTGCCACTTCATGGTGACCAAACATTCAAATCTGTGAGCCTATGGGAGACACTCTGTTTCAAACCACCACACTGACTTACCAGCTCCCTAGGATTCTCTTCTTTTTTTCTCTATCTCACTGAAGGAACACTGAATTTAAGGATGCAGAACCTTACTTCATTTATGTTTTGCAGATCAAAACATAGGTCCCTGCACTTGTATGACAAGTACTTTCCCCACAGACTCTCTAAGTCTTTGTACAATTTACACTGTGTTATCAAAAGCAGTTCAAAGATGATATGCATAGCCTAGAGGATTGTATGAGTTAATATTGATGTGTTGGTTATCTGGTACACTACATATTTAGAATAACAATCAAATTTCTATATAAAACTATTATCCAAAAGTTTGTCAGGATGTCAAACATCAGCATTCTGAATTAAATGAAGATCAGTATGAAGTCCACACTTTTCCTGGATATTGAAACTTTAAAGAAAGACAAGTGGTAGGCTCCAACAACTTACAAAGAAATATTGTTATATAATATGTGAGGAACCAATAAAGAATCTGCTATAGGAGAGAATGGACCTCCTCACTAATGCTATATTGACAGTGTTTTCATAAATCATTACATCATTCCTTTCCTTCACCTCTTTTATTAAAGTAAACTGGAATCACTGTACACGTAAGATAGCAAACTTGCAAGTAACAGTGTCAATGAGAGAAGATATATGAAAAGCTTTCTTTGTTTGATTTTTATCTTTATAAAACCATACAGAGTAAGTGTACTAAGATAAATTGTGTCATCAATCATGATCCCAAGGGTCACTATCTAGAAGATAATACTCTCTTTATCTTATTTTTTTAATTCTTCTATGTTCCAGTGAAAACTTCAACTTAATGGGTTTTTCTCTTCCAACATTTGTGATTTTAATCCTTTTAACTATGATCTTATTTAGATTTTTTTTTCTGAGATTTGTACATTTGGGATTATAGTGTTTAAAATTGCTCCATTTAAGTTTGTATGTTTGTCTCTCTCTCTTTATGTCTGTCTGTCTGTGTCTCTGTATGTATATCATGATGCATGGTGTGTGGTGTGTAATGTTTTCTGAACTAATAAAAATAAAGGCACATGAAATTTAAAACACTGTGTTTCTCAGTCTTGCTATCTAACTAGTGAAGCAACTAATAGCAAAGCAATGGGAAATATCCCAGTAAATGTCATACAAGGAGCAGGAAAAGTACCTGTCAGGGGAATGCTCATCTTTTGACAGTAATTTACAAAATTTCAGGCCCCATTACAAGGTGAGATTGAGACTAAACAATGAGGAGTCAGTGTTGGGCCAGACCACCCCTAGAAGAGAATTTTTTGGTTCTCTTGACATCTTTTTAAACACTACCTCCGTTTCAGGACTCCAAGATGGATCTAAAGTGTGTAGACCTGGACTTCTCTATTCACCTGTCTATGTGGCCACACTGAGTAATTCTCCTTTTCTGCTTTTCACTATTAATTTGGAAGCCTTAATTGTATTGTTTGAGGATGATTGACTGAATTTGGCTTATTAGGACACAGACTGTTATGTAAAATTTGGTAACACTTTGAGCACCAGTTGACACTGGTACACTGTTGACACACAGATTAATACAGCTCTCATCTAAAATGAAATAAAGCAGAGTTTTTATTCTGAAAACAGGAAAATCATGGACTAGGTCATCCCAGGTTTCACCTTCCAACTTGGATGCAGTTTCATGGAGTTATTTTAGTAACAAAACAAAACAAAAAAAAAAAAGGATAAATTAAGGCATTTTAAAAATGCATTACTATAAACATCAAGTGAGAAGTTAGAGCAAACAGGTGTATCTTGGCTATAGGCCTCAGATGATACTTGATATCATTTATTGCAGGTTCATTGGTAAAGAAATCTGTGGAGAGTTTTTTTGGGCCTCATCCTTCTAAACACTGGATGGAAGTTTGATATCCAACCAGGACAAAAGAAGTAAACTCAAGGGAGGAATCTGATTTTGGCCAGGACTCAGGAAATAGACCCAGATTAAGAACATTTACATTTGAGTTAATGCAAAGTTCAGACCAAGTTTAGCAAGACCTGTGTGGCATTCCTTTTGTCTTGGACATCCTGGCTAGCCTCTGGAAAGGTGTTTACCAGATTTTGTTTATTGTCTTGTTTCTTGACCCAGAAGTGATCTTATCATTTTGCATGTACTTAAAGTGTTATAAATGCAGACTGGAAAAAAAATAAACCCACTTTAGCCTCAGAATTGGCTGGGGTCATGCTACAATATTGTCTAATTTTTTCTTTTTAATCCTTACTCCTGCCCTGGAGAACCTGTTAACTGACTGACCTGGCTTGGTGAGAAATCCATTTGAGGCAATATTAATTGAGTTAATACATTTCAAACCTTTGTTGTTGTTGTTGTTGTTGTTGTTTTTGTTTAATCTTCTGGTTAGGATGTTAGATCTGATGCCCAGTGCTTCTAAATAAACTAAAAGAAATTTTAATGAGGCTTTGGGCCAGCAAAATTCAAACTCAGCAGTCATTACTGTTGATATCAGTCTCCGAACCCAGTGACATCACATGTAAGTGAACCCCACAAAGTTGCCAAGGCAACTTTGCCATACATTCCCAGAATCCACTTGGCTACCTCCCAACTTTACCTGGGAAAGACTATGTTACCACCCATATAAAACAGGTAGAACCCTCTGACCCCACTCTCTTCTTCTCTTCTTCCATCTTCTTCCTCTTCTCCTCCCCCCTCCCCATCTTTGCCCTATCTCCTGAATAAACCCCACTTGGAACTGTTGGTATGGAGTGGTCTGTTCTAAGCTCTGTGTGGACATATATCATTGTTGTGTTTCCCAGAACTGAAGAATTCAGGGAAATTGACCCCTGCAACCACCACCAACCACCTCAGCCACTGGCTGCTGTGACCTTACAGGACCGATGCCACATGGCCTGCAGCTGCCACCACCACCATTGCCTCCACCGCTACACCACTTGGACTGCATCCTCTGCTATCTGCCATCACAGACTACATGGATTTCCAGCACTACCACAGACCAACTCTACCCACCTCGTGAGCTGTGCCACTGTGTCCTCACACGTGGTACTCTGCCACATGGACTAGACAACCAGACAGGTCCCACACAGACCTCATGGTTCCACCTTTCCTGATACCAGACAGCAAAATCCCACAAACACACACTGTCATATTGATTAGTAAGAAGCTTCCAGTTGGTGAGAGGGCCCCTAAATGGCCATATAGCACCTGGATAGCATTTCATGGGCTGAGGGGTTAGTATTTCAATGCTCCACTCCATATGACTAGCCTACTGGCTGACCTACGACTTAGGACTTAGGCCATTGAGTGACTTCCCTGCTCAAAAGGAGTTCATAAATCCTCCAAGTTCTTGCAGTAGCTGATAAAACTCTGGTACCAAGTTGAACTGCTTTCTGGTGATCTCCCAGGAGGTTGCCACTGCTGGGGCCCCTAGATATTCTCTTGACAACTTGATATCTAGGTTGCCTGCCTGATCCATTACCGACTTTTCTCTCGGGATTCCGATATGAATAGTTTTCTAACAGCTGCCCTCCCCCTTTACCCAATGGGTGCTAAATTATCTTTGACTATATCCTCAGACACTCCACTGGGTTGTCTCCTGAGAAACCTCAAATCCCTAAAATTAATGCCTGATTTGAGGCCTTCCAAACTGATACAGTTTGATATTGCAAACTGACTCTGCAATAAGGTCTGGATTCAGTGCCATCTAGATAATGGTTCAAAATGGCCACCTAATGGCACACTAGACCTGATCATTTTAAAAGGTCTTCATATATACTTCCAGCAATCTGGTAAATGGAAAGAAGTTCCCTATATTCAAGTATTCAAATACTTTCATTCTAATGCCTCTATGTGTTCTGCCTGTTCCCCATCCCAGCTTCTTTTAGCCATGAAATCTACTCAACCACCA
This sequence comes from Grammomys surdaster, assembly GCF_004785775.1. Taxonomy (NCBI): domain Eukaryota; kingdom Metazoa; phylum Chordata; class Mammalia; order Rodentia; family Muridae; genus Grammomys; species Grammomys surdaster. Next base: position 309,937 of record NW_021605506.1, read on the forward strand.
TTAGACAACACTACACCCTTAGATCCAGCTGACAAACCACCTCCCTTCCATTGCAGACCTGTTTTCCTGCCACCAAAAACCCAAGCTGCTGCCTTAGTTTCTTCTTCTCACCAGGATACCTACTAGCCTGACCTCGCCAGACCCCCTTCTCCTTCCGTGCTAGCTTCAGGCCAATCTAATTGTCCTGCATTGGCACCAATTTTTAACCATCCTATCACACATTCTAAGGCCATAGCCAAACCCCAATTCCTTCTCCTTCAGGGACACCTAAACCAGCATCCGTCCTTCCTCTAAAGAAAGTGGTTAGAGTTGATGGTCTGATCAGTTGATGGTCCCTTTCTCATCGAGTGATTATTCTCAAATAGAGAGCAGGCTGGGTTCTTATACCTCTAACTCACCTACCATTATTAAAGAGTTCCAGTACATCACTCAGTCCTATAGCTTGACTTTCCATGATGTGCATATGATTCTCACTAACAATTTACTTCCTGATGAACATAGACAAGTTTGGAAAGGCAAAAACTCATCCAGATCAGATTCATCAAACAAATGGAATATATCCAATTGGATATGAGGCAGTTCCTGACCAGGATCCTTGATGGAATTATAATTCTGCAGGTGATATCTTAGAGATAGATTTATAACATGCTTTTTGGCAGGCCTAAGAAAGGCAACCTTAAAGCTAGTAAACTTTGAAAAACTTCAAGAATTTGTCCAGGACAAATAGGAAAATCCATCTCAATGGACTTATTTGTCCTGTGAGATCTGCAGTGGACAATCCCAATAGCTGTGGGGAGATGGGATGACTTTAGCATGACCATAATTTGGTTTGCATTAGTTACTGATCCTCCTTTTGTGGTAAGTAATCCATGCTACTTGCAGATAGTAGCATGGGACAGGAGGATGTGGAAAGCATATTTGGTATCTGTGTAGATGTTGAGAGATTGCCCCTGTTCCAGCTAGAAAGCATGGGTAAAGGCTACTAGTTCAGCCTGTTGGTTGGTGGTATGAGCAGGAAGGGCCTGTTCCTCCACCACCTTGGTGTCTGACACTATAGCATAGCCAGTTTTCCTGGCCCCCTTCAGGTAGAAAGGAGCTTCCTGGTATAGATGGCTTGAGGCAATGTGTCCTCCTGTATGTGTGAAGGATGAGGTAATAGTTCCTCTAAAGTTTCATTGTAAGAGTGAGATAGGGAGTAGTTAGTATTAGGTTGAGAAAGAAGATTGGAATTATTAAGAGGTAGACCTAACGCTGCTTCATATAAGGGGTGAGAAAGTAGGGAAAGGGAAGGAACCAGGAACCCAAAACAATTCCTAGGAATGATAAAATCTTTTTTATTTTTTTGTAGAAGGAAAAGTTAGAGACTGAATCATATTCTCCTTGAAAGGTGAGGGTCGAGTCTTCTATTAGAGCTACCTGAAGAGAAAGAACCCTGCAGGGAGGTAGAGTCTGTAAGCAGTGGCCTGGTGGTCCCTGAGCCTTCAAAGACTAGGAGTCTGGGGTAGCAGCTGAGGCTGGTTGGATAGCCTTTGCCAGCATGTGATATTTCTGTTTCAGGCTTTTTCATCTCTCTCATGGTACACCTTGAAAGCCAGCACCAAGACTTGTGCCTGTGGAGTTAGAGGGCTCTTCTCCAATTGCCTAAGTTTAGCTTTTATGTTGGAATAGGTCATGGAAATAAAGTAGGTCATCAGAATTTGCTTACCTTCTGTGTTTTCAGGGTCCAGATTGGTGTACTGCAATAAAGCCTTTGTAAGGCATTCTAAATAATTTTGATTATGGGGTCTGCTCATATGGGTCTTGTCAGATACATATGCTAGGATCAAGGACCAACTATTTCTTCTATCAACACCACAAGACATTCTTTTCTACATAAAAGACTCATGGGATTCCAGCTGTTGTGCTTCAGAACTAACAGGGGGTAGATGTCCTCCCAGCTAAAGAAGATGGTCTTTGCTGGTTCTTCCATGAAGAATGTAGTTTTTAGGTAATGTGAGACATCCAGTTCTGAGATTCTTAAAAATACCCATATAGAAGTAGATACTCTCTTTTGTAACAACCTTTCTAGTCATCCTCCTGGTGTTATTATTTCTAACCAAACTATTAATCAGTTCCTATTACAGGATTACCAGCCCACTGTCCACAGAGGAACCTGATGCACACATCTACCAAGAGGACCCTGATGGTAAAAGCCAGCTACATGCCAAAATGGACTATGCCCCTACCCAGAAGGAAATAGTTTAAGAGACATGGAGCCCCGAATCCCCTTTCACCATCGGCTTCCTCTCCCCTATTTTGTTCTCTTTATAATAAGAATAAGGGAGGTATGCTGGTATCAGGCTCTGAACCCAGTGACACCCCACAGAGTTGTCAAGGCAACCACCACACATTCCCAGAATCCACCTGGCTACTTCCCACCTTTACCTGGTATGTAACCACCCATATAAAACAGGTAGAATCCCCTAACCTCACTCTCTCTTCCTCTCTTCTTCCATCTTCTTCCTTTTCTTCTCTGCCACCATCTTTTCCCTATCTCCTAAATAAACTTCACATGGAAACATTCAGTCTGGAGTGGTCTATTCTAAGCCACGTGCAGACATATATTAATTACTGTCAGCCTTATGTTTTTGAGACAGTGTCTCTCACTAAGTCTCGATCTCCTGTTTTGAATATATCTGCTATCAAATGAACCCCAGTGATTCCTTACTAGTTAGTTCAGGGATCAGAAGAGTTTGCAGCCACAGGAAGCTTCTGCATTGGCCACAAATATTTGAACTTGTCTTTATGCTTGCACTGAACATTAGTCAACTTAACATAAGCCTAGAAATATCTATAAAGAGGAAATTATAACTGACAAAATGTCTCCAACATATTGCCTCATGAACACATCCATGAAGCATTTCGTAATTAGCCATTAATGTGGGAGGGTCCAGCCCATTGTTGGCAGTGTCATTCCTGACCAGGAGCCCTGGGATTAAATAATAAAAGTAGTTGAGTAAACCAGGGAACATAAGCTAATAAGAACTCTTATTCAGTAATTTCAGCTTAAGTTCCTGCCTCCAGGTTCGTTCATTGATTTCCTTCCCTGGCTTTCCTCGAAGATGAATTATAACTTGTAAGCCACATAAAACTCTTCCCTCCAACAAGTTGATTTGGGTAAATTCTTTATAACAATGACAAGCACGCCATCCAAGTCAGCCGTTTTCCAAGTCCAACACCCACCCTTTTCTAGCTTCTTTGGACAGAATACTACCCTTGTTTCTAGAGCTGATTTTTCATACTTCATTTCTAATAAGTCCCTCCAGTGTTTCTCTACTTTGAAGTTTGAGACAAAATTTGTCTTCAGATTTATACATTACTAGAGAGACTTGTAATTATGTGTATTTTCACTTTCTGTTAATGATGAATATTTTGATGGAGTAATGACATAATCCCTTCTAGTGAAGATTCACAGAAACTCAATAGATATGTGATGAATGGAAATACATCTAACACTTCCTTGTTGGAAATGGTTGCCAACAGGACCATTTTCAGGTGCTTTTGTGTGACCATGTGTATAGGGATTGTGTGTGTGTGTGTGCATATGTGTCTGTGTGTGTGTGTGTGTGTGTGTGTGTGTGTGTGTTTGTAGGGAACATTCAGCATGCAGGCACTTGTAGTGGCCTCTGGATAACACTGAAATATCTTCTACTATTCCCCACACCCAGTACTAACTTTTGTTTTGTTTTCTTTTTTTTTTTTTGAGTCAAGAATACTCACCAAAATTTGACTTAATTATTTCTTCTAGACTGTCTGTTAAGTGAACTTCTTCAAAGTCCCTACTTCTGTTCCACCATGTGGTTAACAGTCATATATCAGAATGGCTGGATTTTATATGAGCTCCACCTAGAAGTCAGATCATCACACCTGTATATGAGGCACTTTACCCACTGATCTATTTTTGTACCCTATGTGGAACTTTGGTGAGGAGGTAATATTATTACAGAACCTGGTGGTCAGTAGCAAGGTTGTAGTTTATTGCAGAATATCTTCTAGATCCTCTGTATTCTTATTTCATGCCAGATACAACATGAGATCACATTTCCAGAATTGTATACAAATCTTCTAAGGTATATATTGTTATGCCCAGTTCTCAGGAACCCCAGAAGAATGTTAAGGAGTGCAATTTTACTGTAATAACATTGAGAGCCTTTTAATCACAAGCCAGACCCAGGTAGCAATCCCTTCTCACTGCACAGGTTAGGAATGGATGCTTGAGTCCAGGGACTTGGAGTTTATATACACATATATGCATAAGCAGGGATCCTCTGGCTTTGGGGTTATGTGACAAGTGAGATGATTAAGGGAAGCCATACTTCAAACCAGATTATCATTTGTTCAGACAGCAGTGCAGAATCCAGCAGCTAAGTGGGGGGACGCTTCTCAACTTGGGAGTAATTTTATGGTGCAATCAGGAACTAGTTTCTTTTTACAAACTGGCCACAGCTGTCTAGGATCATTTAATTGCTCTTCTTTCCTGCCCAAAAAGTGGAGCACTTCTTTTCAAGGATGTTTGGTTCATTTTTCTCAAGGACTGGAGCTTTCTGAACCAGGTAAGTGCTATCAGGGAGGATCCCAGCCTAGGTGATAGGAGGCTGAGATGTATATTCCCCAAACCAGCAACTGCCTTTGGGGGGTGAGGGTCGTTAGAGACTGCCACCAGGAAAAGGGAGATTGCAATATTCTGGTGTCAGGTTGGGCTCTCTCTATCTGCCCCCACTGAAAGGCTGGAGGCATTTCTTCTTGGAAAAGGAGAGAGCACTTCAAGAGCAGCTAGAAAGCACAGAGGCAGGCTTCCTGCAGCTCTTCAATATACACATTGAAAATGGACTCTAATGATAACAAACATCATCAGAAATCTGATGACTTATCCTGAGCAGGCGGGAAAGTACAGAGGGCCAACTTGACTGCTACAGGGACCTTGAGCTTTCACACTTCTCCACACACCTGAGAGTTGGAAAATGGTTTGTTCTTTCCCTCTAATTTGAAGTAGGCTAACCAAAGGCCACCACCTTGTCCTTTCCAGGTGGAAATGAAGCTGTCTTTCTTCTTTACATTTCTACACTGTTATGCTTTAGATAAGATTGGCAAGAGGCAAAGCAGGGACCCCTATAATACTTTCTAAGTACAGAATGTCTAGGTATATCCTCTGGGTTAGTCACATTAGCTGAGGTATGTTATCAGCTCCTGTGTTCTTTAGTGTTCCAAAATCTTATTGAACTAAGCATAGTTTGCTCTAAACATGGATTATCACTGTGATGCATAAACTTGATTACCACTTGATGGAATTCAAAATCATCATGGACACACACCCCTGGGCATGCCTCTAAATGAGATTCTTTATTGGATTAATTGAAGTGAGATAATGTGGGGCAGAGGTCTGTGAAAGGATAGCTTGGTTCCTTGTTGAGCACAGACCTCGAACCTCAGACTCTAATATGATGACAGTAGGTGTTTGGCCATGCCACCAGAGTCCAGGCTCCTGACACTAAGCCCCCCTCATCCCCAAGACCTCCATTGACCCACTCCTTTCAGTCACGTAGGGCAATGCTCCTACCAGCCCCTCCACAGGTAAAGGGTGTGACTATAGGCCTCAGGGCCTCAAGAGATTAACATACTAATGAGTTATCTGAAGGCCAGTGGGCTTAGCCAATTAAGTATTCCTTCCCAGACCCTCCTCTCTCCCTATTTAAGTCAGACCTGCCCTGACAAGGGGGGGGGGGTACAGCCAGATTCATCTACCATCTGCCATGACAATAAAGCATGTGAAACCATGGACTTCCTTGTGTCATTGGGCCTGTAGTAGAGAACTGTGGAGAAGACCTAGGAGTATCAAGCCATCATCTAATCTCCCAAGGAGGACTTCTCTGCATTCCTGCCACGGAGACTGCCAACTCAAGCAAGCTAGCCAACCCAGCAACCAAACCAAGTGAGTGCAAGTAACAAAGAGTCTCTTTCCCACAGGGCTATGTCAGGCTTCCACTCCCCCTCATTTTTCTCAGTTGCTGGCCAGTCCTGTTTGCCCCCACCTCTCTGTTCTTCTACAGCCCCCCGCCCCCAGAGGTGTCTGGGAGCCCAAGAACAAACTACCGTCCTCCCAGGTCAGGTCAACTCAGCTCTGAGATGACCACTCAAAACCCCTGCCCCGACAGGAATTCCGACTGAGATCTTCCCATACCCCAGCAGATCATGGAAGGAGCTCAGTCATAAATTCCATGCTTCTGCTGCCCAGAGCCATGGTTCTAACCAACTGGGGTGGCAGAACCGTGGGAACCACAACAGCCCAACAGGATCCATGCCCACTCACATGTGAGAGCTAACTGCCCCACAAGATGATCCACTTAAATACATGTAGTGCCTATTCATGGGCTGGTACTATAAATTGAACAATGAAGAGAAAATTTATTGTGTACCAGAAAGACTTCATGCCTCCCTGCTGCCTGACTATGGATGTCATGTGGCCAGCTGCTTCATGCTCCTGTCACCCTGTCTTCCCCACTACTGTGGACTCTTCCTTCAAACTGTGAGACAGAATAAACACTCCATGTCTCAAATTACTTTTACCATGTCTTCTAGACTGGCAGTCAGAAAAGTAACTTTTAGAATCACTCTCCTTAGAGACCTGTCAACCCACATAAGCAAATCTGTTCTGCTTTTGCTGTCAGTTTCCAAAAGTTTTAAATTTTTAGTCTTTTCTAGACATTTAATACAGCTGGCATCCATCACCAATCAGGAGACATGCTAATGGATTGTCCCTAAAACACCCAAAGTGGTCTTTAAGTAACAAGCAAATACAGCAAAATTGTTTAATGTTGTCTTTGCAAATCATTGCCTTTCTACAAAGTTCCTCAAAAATTTTCAGTATATAAAATGTCATCTATTTTATTCATCCTTTCAATTAACTATTAGCAATAACAGTGATGGAACATCTATAATAACAAGATATCATGAATCTCAGATTACAGTCAATGGCATGCTGTGTTATCCTCTTTCCTAAATATTGCTACCAGTTCTAGGCTTATAACTTATGCCTGTTGTTGAAGACACAGGTTAGTTGGAAAATTACTTGTTGTGTAAACATGAAAACCTGAGTTTAGATGTCCAATACTCACATAAAAAGCCCAGCATGATAACAGTTGCCTGTAATACCAGTGCTAAGAAGGGTGAGTCGGGAGGATCCTGGGCTTTCTGGCTAGCCTGGGTACCAAAATATGTGAACTGGTTCAGTGAGAGACTTGATATTTAAGTATAAGACAGAGATGGCTGGGAAGTTGGGTTGGTGGCTAAAAGCAATTATCATATTAAGATGGGAACAAGACATAACATCTACAGAACCTAATGCCAGGTCAGTGTGGCAGCATTCCTGAATTTCCAGATTTTTTGGAAAGAAGAGACAGGGATTCTCAAAGGGAGATGACTAGGCACTCAGGCTGAAAGAACAGGTTCAGTTCAACTAAGGGATATTTCCTCAATGAATAAACTAGAGACTGATAAAGGAAAACTTACAAAAATCAACTTTATATTTTGATATGAACACATATGCATGTGTGTAGTAGTTTGAATAATAATGGGATCCATAAGCTCATATAACTAAATGCTTATTGATCAGGGTGTGGTACTACTTAAGAAGGATTAGGAATTGTATTGTTAAAGCTATAATGTTAATGAAAAAAGGGTGTCTCTTGTTCTTGAGGTTTCAGAAGATTAAGCCAGTCCCAGTGACTCTCTCTTTCTTCTGCCTGTGGATTCAGATTTGTGTTCTCAACTACTTCTCTAATACCATTGCTGCCTGCTTGATATCATGGTCTCTGCCATGATGATAATAAACTAAACTTCTGACACTGTAAGCAAGTCCCAATTAAATGATTTCTGTTATAAGACTTTCCATGGTCCAAAGCATTAGAAAACCAACTAAGACAACTTTACATGAACCCACACATAAGTACAAGCCTATATACAACACACATATAGACATGAGAGAATAGAAAATAAGAGAGTTGTTGAAGAAGAGACTAATGCCAGCCTCTGTTCTCTACTCTCTCTCTCTCTCTCTCTCTCTCTCTCTCTCTCTCTCTCTCTCTCACACACACACACACACACATACACACACACACATTCATACAACCATGCGTGCAAACTTGTGTGCAGATCTGTGCCCTCAAACTTGAGTGCTCACACCCACATATACATATGCACAATTCAGTTAATATTTTTTCAGTGTAGAATATAATTTGAATACAATAAAAATTTTAAGCTCATTCCTTTTGATAATTTTTTACTTTTGTCAAGAAAGCTGTCTCAACCTTAATACTAATTAAATGAGCCCTTATAAGTGAATCTCCAGAATGAAGACAAAGCAGTTCCTCAATGTGTATAACCAAAAAGGAGTTCAGCTCATGTGAATGATCACTACACATTATCTTTATTTCTTTTTGGATTGCCTTTTCTTTTGCTCTAATCATTTTCATTAGCTGTACAAACATCCAGACTGCTTTTGACTGAAAAACTGTTAGTTGATCTAGCCATCAGCATAGGTAAGACAAACTAACTATAAAAGTTATCAATTTGTTCAAATTAACCTATGATACATTATTGAATTTTTATTCTTTCGTAAAATAAACTGTTTTGGTGGATAACAATGTATACGTATGTATCATTTAGGGCAGAGTCTCATTTACTGTATTTTTTTGTCAGATAACATAGTTTCTTTTGTGGAAGCAAGACCAACCTGAATAATGAATTTCTGCCTCTCTAGTATACAGATGCTTTTGCTCTTTCTTGTCTGCTTGTTTGATTTATATACCATATCCATGCTCAAATTCAACTCTGGTGAAATTTTCTGGGACAGGGATTGGGAGAATTCCTCAAAAAGAAAATGGTTCCAATGTCTATTAGGAACAAACTGCCTACCCTATTGATTCCAGCACTTAACCCAGGCATACTGGAACAAGGGATTCTGGTTGTGGAGACTGACTGACTTAATTGTTTTCTGGGAAACTTTTGCTAACTAAGGATGATTAAATTGTACCTGGAAACATTTGAAGAAGGAAGTATTTTTAAGCAGCCTGAAGTTTAAGTAGTTAAGAAAATTGAAGACCTCAAGGAAAAGGAACACTGGGCCTGGATCACACAGGACAGGTATGTCCATAGAAATTGCATTGGAGAAAATATAGGAAGAAATAGTTGATTCTTTGAGGTTATTAGTAGTATGAGGGTACACGAGGGTAGATCTCTAATAATAGAATGTTTAATCTAGAAATATTATTGGGGGAATTTGGGAGATATAAGTATAGTAGAAAAGATAAGGGGATAGGTATGAGAGTTTAGACCCTGCAAGGGGGCCATTGGATTAGTGAGCAGAACTTTCTGGAAAACATTGGAAGATGCTGATTTGACCTATTGGGGTCGACTGACTAAGGAGACTAGGGTATAAACTCTAAGAGTTAAGATCCAGGGCTTGTGAAAGATTCCTGGGGAAAGTTTCAAGAGAAATTAATATTGCATGTAGAAAAGAGTTTTAAAAGTACAGTTCATATTTCAATGATGAGCTCAACAAAATGGAGAAACATATTCTTTAGACAATTTTAGAAAACTTAAACAAGCTAAAAACATTAACATTGCCCTGACCTGTTTAGCAGCTTTCTGTTTTCATGATAATACCCATAAACCTCAAGTTCATAACAAGATGACCTGTGATTTAGAGGTTTTTCCAAGAGTTAAAGGTTAATGTACAACTTGCTTTGGCAGACATTGAACTGTGACTTTATTTGTGCATAGTGTTTTCTGTTGACATAGTTACATGAGGTTTTTCAGGAAAAACAATGGGTTTGAAGAAAATAATGAACACATTTTTGATTATGTATTATTGCAGAAAAAAAGATAGTGAGTAACCAATAAAAGACTGAGGTGAACTCAGAGAAATAAATAGAATACCTGAAGGCTGTTTCTTAATGGAGCTTCAGAAATACAGTGATTTACTTGTCAGCTTACACCTGCATCCTTACTTGATTTCTCATAGATACAATCCTCTGAATTAACTGATGCTGGTCCTTGACACATTCGGCTGGCCTGTTTTGTACACCAGAGTGACCTCTCTCTTACAATGATCTGCCTGCTTCTGTTTCCTCAATGCTGCAGGGTTTTGACAGAAACAGTGTGGATATAGGGGTGAGGTTAAGAAAAAGAGATCAATTGAATACCAAATGTCCTCCAAGGAGCCTACACTGCAATGGACTTATACAGTGTTCATGGGTCTATATGAATAGACCTACGTTCAGAACTCTTATGAAACTCTCATGATCCAATAACTTCTCAAGCACCCTGTCTCTGAACACTGAAGCACTCTGGGAAAGATCTTTAATACAACATATGTGGAGGAGGACTTAAGATCCAATCAGCTAAGAGAGTGACATATTCTGGGTTCACAGCACTTGAGAAGTTGGGGTAAGAATATGGGGAGTAAGTTCAATGCCTGACTATGCTACATCCTTGCTGGAATTTTTATTGTGTTCCATTAAAGCTATACATTAATCCAGATCTGCTGACGCATAAAATGTATGAAACTAGCCCACAAAATACCACTGACAAACATTCTCCCCAGTCTTCCCCCTTCCATCTTCTATTTACATCTTTTAATGTTAGTTATAATGAGAAAACAGTAAGTAAAATTATAGTTAGCCATAAAGCAAGGGCAGCAGAACTCTAAAATCTACACAAAACTTAGAAATTCCTATGGGTAGCTAATTACTGATTCAGCTAAATAACCCTAGAACATGCCAGCCTAAATCTACTAAACAATGATTGACTTCAGCATATGTTCAATAGTGACCTCAGGTGAGCAAAACTCACTAGTCAGCCCTGCTTAGCCTCAGCTTAATGCATCTAGTAAGGGACAGTGGTGTCAGATGTCAGGTATTTTTTTAATGAGTGTAGCCTAATATTTAGGTATGTAATGTTTTGGATTATCTCTTCTCATTGTTTTTACCATAACTTGATCCTCACCCATTACAGGATAAACATCTGAAAACTTCAGGAATGTGCCTTGCTCAAATGTTAAAATGTCAGAACCTCCTTAGAGGGAATAATGCAAGAGACTTCCTTTCATACAATCAAACCATATGATGAAAATCATTATGACAGAATTCAAACATCAACATTATTTTAACCCAGGATTTTTTATTAGGCTTCTCTGTTAAAACAGCCAAAGATGGTATAAATTTAAAGCTACCAACAATGGACCTCTAGAGCAGCTTTGTGAAATAGCTGCTTCTCTTTTGGAGCTGTGTGAAAGGTGTATATATAAATAAGATTCAACTTTTCACTGATTTTAACACACTTCCTAATAAAGCCTATTTAAGAGTGATATAAAAAAACAACTGTATTCAATTCAGTTCACAGCAGTGGAATAGACAGTAAAAAGAAGGGATAAGTCACTCTCAGGTACACTGTGATTAGAGAGACAATGTGAGCTGTAGAAGGTAGATAGAGAAAGACAGAAATCTATTAGGTGTACCTCCAAGAGGTCTAAGTGGGTGGCAAGACTTTGGGATTTGCAATGATTTGTATTGCAAATTCAGGAATTAAGCTTTTGTTATGTTTTATTGTTTGTTTGTTTGTATTTTTGTTTTTGCCATACCCTGAAGAGCAGCCACACAGTTTGGGTTTTGACATGGAGGCTCTTTTTCACAGTATAATTTTTATGTGTGTTAGTGCTTTTTTGTGATTTTTTAATTAATATTTATTTTTATTTAGATTTAATTTTTGCACCTGTTAAAAATGTGTGCAGGTGCCTCCTGAAACCAGAAGAGGTTGTCAAATGCTCTAACACTGGAAGTATAGATGGTTTTGAGCCACCCAAAGTGGACATACAAATCCAACATGTCAGTAAGCATAACAGTATCAGTAATAGTGTTAGGGATTGATGCTTGCCCATGAGATGGGTCTCAATTTGGACTTGAGATTGGTTGGCCATTCCCCCAGGCTTTGCCCCATCCCCCTTGGTGGCATTTTTTTTTTTTTTTTTTTTGTAGACACGATAAATTTTAGGTTCAAAGCTTTGTGGGTATGTTGGTGTCTCTAAAGCTTCACTGGGCTGCCTGTCCAGCTACAGGAGGTGGCCTCTGTAGCTCTTGTTAGTCATAGGTAAGGCCACCCCCCCCCATTGATTCTTGGGTGCCACCCTTATCCAGGGTTTCTTTATTATCTAGCAGATGTCCCACCACCATCTCCCAACAAATACAGACTTACATTAATTTTCATGGCTATGTAGTAATCTCTCCTGTCGTTCTCCATGCCTGATTCTGAACCCTCATTCCCTTTCTCATCCCTGCTCCTTCCAAGTTAGCTCCCTCCATCTGACTATTTTATTCCCCCTTCTAAGTGAGATTCAAGCTTACCTGTTTGGACTTTCCTTCTTGTTTAACTTCTTTATGTCTGTGTAGAGAAGCATGTTGTCCTTTGAGAAGCTCCACCCATCAGCTGACTCAGACAGATACAGACACCTACAGCCAAACAGGGGATCTACAGCTTGGGGAATCTTATGGAAGAATAGGAGTAAGGACTGTGAGCACCAAGGAAAAAGAAACTCCACAGGAAGATCAGCAGAGTCATACTAACCTGGATGCTTGGGGCTTTCAGAGTCTGAACCATCAAGCAAAAAAACATATACAGATTGGACCTGGTCATATGTAGCAGATGTATATCTTGGTCCTTATGTCCTGAAAAACTGAAATGGGGGCCAACCTAATAGCTGTTGGTTGTATGTAGTATATGTTCTACTAGCTGGAATGACTTGTCTGGCCTCAGTGGGAGAGGAAGCACCTAGCCTCATAGAGACATGAAGTGCCAGAGTAGGGGTATACACAGGGGAGTAAAGGTACCTACTCATAGGAGATGAGCAGGGTGGATTGAGGATAGATTGCAGGAAGGTGTAAGGAGGGAATCAGTGAGCAGGATAAAAAATGAATAGTTAAAAAATGAAATTAAATTTTAAAAAGAATAAAGAAAAGACAATAAAAGAAATACAACCTGAACTCTCTGGAAGAGTGGAATAGTAGAAAGTGCTTCTCACTGCTGAGCATCTCAGTACTGTTCTCTGTGTGTGTGTGTGTGTGTGTGTGTGTGTGTGTGTGTGTGTATGTGTGTGTGAGAGAGAGGGGAGAGAGAGAGAGAGAAAGAGAGAGAGAGAGAGAAAGTGAGAGAGAGAGAGAGAGAGAGAGAGAGAGAGAGAGAGAGAGAGAGAGAGAGCATCAGAGGTACTTTATTTTCAAAGTTTTTGACAGTTAGCCTAGTTCTCAGTTTAACTTATTGTGAAGATTTGGGACTGGCTCTCCTTGTGAGGATCTCAAATGTACTACTCTGATATGTGTCACCTGAGTAGCAAAAGGTCTTTTGAAGTGAAAACTTTGCTCTTTTGTTTTTTAGGAGCTTCCTATGTAGTCTGAATTACACTGGGAAGCTCTCATGTTTTGTTCCCAAGCTTGTTGAGAGCAGAAAGTGAATTTGAGGAGATATTCCCTTATCTCTTCCAAATCTCCTCTCCTACGTTAAGATATTCTCCTGGCTCTGTGATGAGATGGAAAACCAACAATGAGCTAAAAGTGTTATAATAAAATAGTAAATAAAAATTACTGCATCCTGAGAACATCTGGAACATCTAGGTGGGAAAGCATTCTCAAGAGAGAATACTATCATGTAGCCCATGATATAAACACACCCACAGTGACAAAGCCAAAGGACAATTCATCCCTAGAGAGAAGCTCAAGCAGGCCTTTCAGCTGGGACCTCAGTGCATAGGAAGAACAGGCATTGATGGTATGAATTTGAACAGGGATTTTAATGAATATACATACTTTATACCCTAACACAGAAGACATGAGAAAATTCATAAATTAGAATAATTAAAGCACTTAGCCATGGTCCTGAGCTGGCATATTATAACTAATCATGTAAATTCTCTTTCCAATGAGTGTCTTGTTTTTCTCACCACCAACAACATGATACCATAATGCAATCAATTGTTCAATTTCATTTCTAATGGGCTTTTGCATTTGCTTTTCTATAGCTCTATTACATTATTAACACTTGAAATTTTTCTTCTTTCTTTAAGGAAGCAAATATACTCTGGCTTTAAGGTAACAATATATTGTATAATGTTTTCCGTTGTGAAGCTCCTAGGTCCTCTTGGTGTGAGACTTCCATTTTCCCCGTGGGTTTTGAATGAAAAACTTCCTGTAATCCTATCATCCACTAGATGATGGTGCTCTCAGGGAATCTTTCTATAATTACTTTTATAATTATTTTTTCTCATAAATAAGTAGTTGCTAAAATGCTACTTTAGCCTACTGCTTTATGAGTCTTTGTGTGTGTGTGTGTGTGTGTGTGTGTGTGTGTGGACAATCCATTGGATTGCATACATTCTGTGGAATGCATGGAGGTAAGAGGACAATTTCCTAGGGTCTGTTCTCTGCATGTCCCAAATAGGTGCTAGGAATTGAACTCATGCCATCAAGCTTGTCAGCACATGCCTAATGAGTATTGTCATTGTCATGCCTTAACATTCAGCCCACTTTATTTTAAACCACAGAAGTATTGAAGGTAGCATCCAATGAATATTAAAATCATAGTAAGAGGAAATTTGCAGTTGACATTTTGATACAGAAAATAAATGAATATTCTAGGAGCTAGAATGTATTGTTCCCCAGTGTAAATAAAATGGGAATAAACAATGTTGAGTCTAGAAGGTTGAAAATCTTCTCCATATCTCTCTGACATCATAACTGATCACAAAATAAAAATGATTGGATACTAATGCTACACCCACGTCATGCAATTGTAGTATCTTTAACATTCCCAGAAGATCTCTCCATGTATTTTTAATTATTTGCTTTTAAAAATGTTTGTGAGATAATTCAAAATGATTTCATTGCTGTCAGGTTGAAGATTAAATATTTTAAAACATTTTTGTCAAGCTATTTAGATAAATTACACATATGCTCAGATTTTTCTGTGCTGTATTTTTTATATTGACAACACTGATGCTTTAACACTCAATACCTGTGCATATATAGATAGATTTATCTGTAAAACAATGCCTGAGAAAATTACTTATGGCAGAAAGGATTTATTTAGATCATAGTTTGATATAACTGTCCATCATGAAGTACAAGTCATGACAGCAAGCACTTTAGGAGGTAGCTGATTACATTTAATCTACAGGTGGAAGGGAGAGAATAGAATGCTGGTTTGTATGCTGGCGAGGGTGTGGAGAAAGAGGAACACTCCTCCATTGTTGGTGGGACTGCAAGATGGAGCAACCACTTTGGAAATCAGTCTGGCGGTTCCTCAGAAAATTGGACATAGCATTACCTGAGGATTCAGCTATACCACTCCTAGGCATATACCCAGAAGATGCTCGAACATATAACAAGGACATATGCTCAACTATGTTCATAGCAGCCTTGTTTATAATAGCCAGGAGCTGGAAAGAACCCAGATGTCCTTCAACTGAGGAATGGATTCAAAAAATGTGGTATATTTACACAATGGAGTATTACTCAGCTATTAAAAACAATGAATTCGAGAGGTTCCTAGGTAAATGGATGGAACTAGAAATTATCATCCTGAGTGAGGTAAGCCAATCACAAAAGAACACACATGGTATTCACTCACTGATTATTGGATATTAGCCCAGAACCTTGAAATGCCCAAGATACAACTCACAGGCCACATGAAGCCCATAAAGAAGGAAGACCAAGTGGGGGTGATTCGGTCCTTCTTAGAAGGAGCAACAAATTACTCAAGGGAGCAAATATGGAGACAAAGTGAGGGACAGAAATTGAAGGAGGGGCCGTTTCAAGACCACTCTACCTGAGTATCTATCCCATGTGCAATCACCAAAGGTAGAGGCTGATGTGGAAGTCAGGAAGTGCATGCTGATAAGAGCCTGATATGGATATTTCCTCAGAGGTCTTCAAGAGTCTGACATATTCAGAGGCAGATGCTCACAACTAGCCATTGAACTGATCATGGGGTTCTCAATAGAGGAGTTAGAGTGAAGACTGAAGGAGAGCTGAAAGGATTTGCAGCACCATGAGGAGAGCAACAATACCAACCAACCACAGCTCCCAGGGTCTAAACCACCAGCCTGGGAGCACTTAGGGAGGGATCCAGCACTTCATTTGAATATGTAAGAGTGGAGGGCCCTGCTGGGCATAGGTGGAAGAAGAGAACCTTGACCTCATGAAGGCTGGATGCCCCAGGGGGTGGGAATTTTGAGGGTGGGGAGGTGGGAGGTGGGGGGGTAGATAGAGGTAACATCCACAGAGAAGAAGGAGGAGGGGTGAGGGGATTGGGGGTTCCTGGGTGGGTCGGGGATGGGGTAAGGGGACAACATATGAAATGTAAATAAAAGATCCAATAAAAAAATTATTAAAAAAAAAAAGAATACTGGTTTGTGTCCAGCTCACCTTCTCTGTTGTATTTACTCCATGTCCTTGCCCATGCTTGGGTGTCACACACCATTATAGTAGTTCTTTCCAATATAGTTACCAAAAGTGATAAATTCCCTCACAACCACGCTCAGAGAACTTTCTCAATGGTGATTATAGAACTTGTTGGTAATCAATATTATCTATTGAATACTTGAAGTGGGTTATCACACACACATACAAACACATGTGTGTGAAAACACAAATATATCAATACATCAAAAGTTACTGGGCCTTTGACTTGATTTTTAAAAGATAAAAGACTTAGTACTTTGTCAATGTAATTAAAAATGATATTGAAGCAAAAATGATTCTTCTATGCTACTTAAAATTTAACATAACAAATATGAAATAAAAGAAAATTTGGATTATTTTAGTTGATTATGATGTATACATTTCCAATTATACTAATAGGTAAACAAGGGGATATGAAAAAATGACTTTTGCAGTAACAATTATTAGGAAGTGTTTATTCCACTCCTCAGCAGCTTTGTAAGTAAATGTCATGTTTGATAAAGAACCTCATGTAGAGAACGACCATCTGTGAACAATATCAGGGCTACAAAATGTTTTGCTTGATAAAGTTGCTAATGCTGATGGCCAGCAATGAGCTGGCTAATATTTCAAAGTCTTGGGGTGAAGAGACTCAAGAGAAGAACTTAAGAGTTTGGAAATAAAATACACTCATTAAATGTTATCCTCTTGATCAAACTAATGTGCATTAGTGTAGGAGATTAAAAAACAATTAGAAGCTAAGACTCATTAACTCCATTTTAGATGTCATGTATAAGTCAGTATGCCTCAGGGTAATTTTTGAGATGTAATCTGTGTTGAGCATTATGGATTAAGTTACAGGCTTTCCCAAGTGTGTGTTGAAATTTAATTGCCATTAAAATAATATTAAGAGATGTGACTTTTAAGAAATTTTCAGTATATGAGGAGTTATCCATTCCGGTGAACATAAGAATTGATGTTCTTATTGTTTAGTTTAGTCCCTAAATATTGTTTAGTTCTTATTGGGTTTAGTCCCTTTTGTGTGTTCATTCTTTCTTTTCCTGTTCCTCTGTTCCCCATTTTTCTTCTTCTTTTATTTCTTCTATTCTCTTCCTCTTCCCTCTTCTCTGATCTTTTCCTCTCAACTCTCTCTGTGTATCTCTCTGTCTCTCTTTATATCTGTCTGTCTCACTACTATTTTTCTGTGTTTTCTGTCCCCCTTGAGTACCCTGTCTCTCATCAGATAGGTTCTACCATGTTGTAATGTAACAGGAATGCCCTAACCAGATACTGGCCTCTGTCTACAATTACACAAAGCAACAAGTCTGTTTCATTAAAAACTACCTCATCGGTGGTATATTTTTTATAATAGTATAAAATAACAAATAGGAGGCAAATATTTGCCCTCATGGAGCAAACAATTTAGCACAGTTACACACACACACACACACACACACACACCATAAGTCATCTCATTATTCTCACTAATTTCACTAAAAAGTCATCTCACTAATGAGTGTACTCATTAGTGTTATAAAACCCCAACACATATATAAGATTCATAAAGGTGGCTTCTGAGATGTCATATAGTATTAAAGAAACTCAATGCCCTGCCTGAGATTCTGACGTTCATCAGTGAAATCCATATAGCAGAACACAAATGAATTCTTCAGATTTTCTCCCAAATTTCACATGAGTGCTAAGACACACATGTCTTGAGATTTTGTCTTTTATTGTCTATTATAATGGTAAGTGGGGACCCCAAGATCAGGAGTCTGCACATAGCCTCTGTAATCCTGCCCCTAAGTTAATTCTGATTGGTGAATGCAGATGCCACCGGCCAATAGCTGTAAAGAAAAGACATAGATTGAGTGGAAGTTTCACAGATTTGGAGACGACCATGACTAGAAAAAGGAAAGAGCTGACATGAGACAAGAAGGGGAACAGACATTATATAGGGGCCAAGAAAATATGGGCTAGAGGGTTGTCTAATTAAGAGTTGAGAGAAGCCCAGATGGAACATAGTAAATAATGAGTAATGGCTTCATGTTATAGATGGGAAGGCAGAATCTAACAACATGCTGGGTAAGGTAGCTGTGCTTTGTCATACTGCCCTGCCCTGGCTTTTATTGATTGCATTCTTCCAAGGGCATTTAGTCATCTAGATGTCTTCGGTTCCTAAATGTTCCTGTAGGTATTAGAAGGGGAGTTAATCTCTAAAGACCTGGTGTGGCAGGCCTCTGATGAGTATCCTTGGGTTATATGGTATAAATCAACAGGTCTGTATGGGTCAGAAATAGCAAGTATGATGAAGATAGGAAGAGAGGTGGTGGAAGAATTGTAGCCTGTCTGGGTTGGCAGGCTGTTCAGAGCAGCTAGGTGTGCCACAGAGGACTCAGTGAGCAGGAAATCTTGATGAGAGAAATAAGCTAACCTCTATAGTTCAGGATCTTCAGATCTGATGAAGGTGGGAGAAAAGTTGGCAGGAGAATGGAGGTCCCCCTGAGATAGGGTACTCAGGGAAGCTTGACTGGCCTCAGAGGACTCAGAGAACAGGAAAAATAGTGAGAAATGAGAGGCTTACCTTTATGGTTCAGGACCTTCAGGTGTAAGGAAGGTGGGAGAAGAGGTAGTGGTTGAATGCCCTCATGAAACTCTTAAGGAAAGCCCTGTTTTGAAAGCACTGGAGAATGAGGATAGCTTGACTGGAATTTGTGTAGAGTAAAGCAGCCTAATGATGAAATGCATTTGCATGCCTCAGAGAGGGGAAAGACAGAGAAACTAATGTTAGTATCATGGAATTCTTCTATAACAAACATACTAGAATAAGAGAAATTATTTAAATGATTAATAATATTATAGTAATTACATTAAGGGTAAAAACTTTATCCATAGAGATAATACAAAGATGGAGAGAAGGAAGAGAAGAAGGAAAACTGTGTGGTTCTTGTGGACAGTATAGCTGCCTAATAATGAAATGAATTTGGATACCTCAGGGGAACGGGAAGAGATAGAAACTTAAGTTAGCTCAATTGAGTTCTGATATACCCATCTAACTGGAATAAGGAAAATAATTTGAATGAAGATTAATATTATAGTTAGTGACCATAATTGCTAAAACTTTACCCACAGAGATAATAAAATGACAATTATTTGTCCACAGATCTATTGCCATTGATTTAAAATGGCTTATGATAATTATGTAACCATGAACTAGTGATCACTATAAATATCATAGTAATAAACATATTGAGTGAATGTTTTCATACTATTTTCTGTCATCAGACAATGTATCAGAAAATAATGTAAAGCATAAGTTTGAATTAATTCAGTAAATAAATACTTTAAAAAGTAAATATTTTATTTTTCTCATTTTCCTGTATTATAAGTCTGTGTATGTGTGTGTTATGCATGTTTATACATGTGCATGAGCACTTGTGTGTGGGAGCTGCATATGCACATGGGTCATGCATGGATGAGAATATAAATGTAGGCAAAAGGTACATATCAGGAATAATCTTGGATATATCTATACTTTATTCATTGAAGGAGAGTGTTTCATGGAATCCATCACTCACTGATATGGCTAAGTGATGGCCAGCTTAATTGCCTCTGCTTTCAAGGTTGAAATTAGAGACAGACCATAATACCCATTGATGATACATGTGTATGTGCTCAGGAGCCAAATCCTGATTCTCATGATTGTGAGAGAAGTGCTTAAACACTGAGACATCACACCTCACACCAAACATTAAACAAAAATCAGTGAGTAAACTTTTTCCTACCTAGTATTCGAGTGTCCTTTGAAAATGAAACACAATCTCAATGGGTCCTGAAAAGGTTTTACTACTGAAAAACTAAAAGAACTATATGATTAGAAAAAAGAAGAAAATTAATTGTGCCATGAATATTTATAATTTTTCACTTAAAATTGATCAGGAAGGAAGTAGTTTTTGAGCCTCCATGAAACCATTTCTTCATAACAAGAGTGAGGTTTGAGGGGCAGAGATTATTTCAGTTTCATCATTTAAGAACCAAATGTATAACAAATCTAAGCATACATGAACACACATTCATATGCACTCTTGAAGTCCCACAGACATATAGACATACAGACACACAGAGACATACACACACAGAGTCAAAGACAAAAGAAAAACAAGAAAGATCTTTAAAAAGATAACATGACAGAGGAAATACAAACATTTTTCCTCCAACTCAAACTATAAATAGGCACACAAATAATCACTGTTTTGGGGATGGATCAAATAACAAGTACTTCTGAATTCTTAAATTGTATATTCAGAAGGAACAGTATGCAACATTGTAAAAGAACACAATCCTATTACTTTGTTAGTTTGAATTATCTTAAAATACATTAGGTTAAACAAAACAAGCCAGATATGTTTACATGAGTACTACAAAATTCTGAACATATAGAATCAGAGAATAGAACTGGAGATTCAAAACAGTCAGACAGGTATGGAGTGGGTATTAAGGCATCAAGATGTTGGTTGAGAATTGAAAGATTTGATTAAATAGGAGAAATTAGTTCTTCATATCAACTGTTCATTGTGTTCAAAGTGTGATGGACATAGTTGATACTGCTACATATCTGGAAATTTGTTATTGTTTAGATTGTGTGTGTGTGTGTGTGTGTGTGCATATGTTTGTGTATGTGCATGTGTGTGCATGTCTGCAGGTTTCATGGAAGCCAGAAGAAATCATAGTATACTTTGACGTTGGATTTGGATGCAGTTTTGATATGCAAGTTTGAAGTCTGAAAATTTCTAGGACAATGATCTCACTACAAGTGATAATAAATAAGTGACATAATGGCTCTTTTCACTAGGTTAATTTAATCCCCAATATATAATATTCCTATAGTGTTTATATTATCAAAATATCATAAGAAATGCATTTAACTTTATTCACTTAAAATGATATGAAGATAATTTATGGATATATTAGAATAAATATTAATATTTAAAGAAGTAAACTAATCAGAAAGTGTGATATACATGTATAAAATTTTCACAGTAAAAGCCATTATTTTGTGACATGAATAATGTCATGAATAAATAAAAGTTAAAAATAAAATATAAATTTATATTAAAATAAATTATGGAGCTAAGAAAAGTTTAAATAATATGAAATATAAATATCAACAATATTAGTATATCAAAATAGTACATCCTGTCATAGTGTGAAACATTAAAATATTTGAGGATAGTGACAGATGTCATAAATCCATTGAAAAATAAAAATGTATATATTAATAATATGATAGGAAATTAGTAAACACTTTGAGCAGATAATTCTTGATAGAGTGCAAACATGAACTGAGCTAAAAAGACGCAAGTTTGCAAAACTTGTTTATCTAACAAAGTAGAAAATAAAGTATTTACAATCATGTTCATACAGTACAGTAGGACAATCAAAGGACAGCATGGTTTCTGGTCCAGCACTGGCTAGAGATGGCTGGAGACCCAGCAGGTTGGAGGCTGTGGGACCATGAAAGGACCAAGCTGCAGCAGACATGCAGGATCTACAACTCCGCCCAATAGGACCCACATCCATGCACGAGCTACAACTTTGCAACTAGTGGAGGATGCAGACAAAGCCACCTCCAAGAGTACCCCCCCTTGCTGGTGCACATGAAGAACCTCTCCACAGAACTCAAGGATTGTGAGTAACACCTGGCCTAGTTCAAAAGATCTAGGCCTCTCCCTGTCCCTCTCTTTTTCTCTCTCCATGTGTTACTGGTCAGCTTCTCCCCTTTGACTCTTAGCTACAGTCTAATTCCTGCCTAGTTCAAAAGACTAGGCCTTTATATCTGTGTGTCTTTCTCCATGTGGTCTTGGCCAGCTTCTTCCCTTTGACCTCTAGTTACAGCCTCCAGTTAAGGGCAAGATGGTGGCGACTCTCTAGCCTCCACTCTCTGCCCATCCCCTAGCCCCACAGAGAGGGCTTCAAATTTAACAGCTGCCTTTCAGGCTGCAGCACCTGCTGTGACCCTCATTCTAGGACTTCTCCCCTTGAGAGCACTGGCTCCAAGCTCTAGTCCCCAGAGTGTCTCCTCCAGGGTTCAGTCTTTTGAGAGCTGCCTGCTAGACTAGGCTTCTTCCCCTCCTCCATCATTTGCGACCAGCTGCAGCCACTTAGTTCAGCCAGTTTACCTGAAACAGTGGGTCTGAGACCCTGCTTGCTCCCTTTGCCCCTGTGTTCCTTAAACTCTCATTCTAGGACTTCTCCCCTTGGGCAATAAATTTCTCTTTCACTTTGAGACAGTTTCTTTCTCACAACTGAGAACTCCAGGCTAGACCTAGAGGAACTGCTCCCAGGAGCTCCCAGCTCCAACTAAGCTTCCATGTGTCTCCCCCATGGCTCAGCCTTTTACAGTCTCTCACTACTAATGGCTCCGATTCTCTTAGCAAGCCTCTATGCTTTTCCTTTAAACTTTTCTTCAAGGTTGGCCTTTCTTCTCCTTCTCTACTTTTAGGATTTACTGGCTACAAAAAACCAAACTGGGAATACAGGAGACATTTCTGCTAGAACACCCAGCCACCACATGACAATACAGCCAACACATGGCAGAACAGGCCCCTCCACACTGCTTCTAAACCCGCCAAGGACAATAGAGAAGCACGTCTGAGACCCTTAACCCAAGTTTTTAATGCTTTTTCTCCCTAAGAAGAATAACAAAAACAATGTTAGTGCTTTTCAACCTAAAATCTTCTTGCTTTTTATTTAAGTGTTTCCTTTTCTCCCTAACACTGGTGATATATGTGCAAGAATTTTTAACCTTTCTGAGATTTCTTTAAGGTTCAAAAGTCATCTAATCTACTTCCACAGATTAAATCAACTATGCTGATCACCATTTTTCAGCCCTTAATTAACAACTAGTTTCCTTTTACAGACAAACTGTTCATGCCTATCCCAAATACAAAATTAACATGTTTTTCTTCCTCAGCCATTCAAAACAGACTCAAAGGTGCCTTTTAGGACTAAGTTTGCTCAAACACCCTTGCCTTTCTAGGATCATGATGACAGACTGTGATGTTCTTGCTTCAAAGTAGGCCAATGCTTGCTACCAACCCTTTACAGACATCCCCCTGCCAGGATGCTGCTCCCCTGTTGTGATTATCCTATGGGTGCTCCCACAAATCCAGCAGAGAAAAAGCCATCTCCTGGAACCTGCCTGGGACACCAAGCTGGCTTCCTCCAGATACCTCATCTGACTGAAGACTCCCGATACACACACTGAGACCCATAGATATGCACTGAGTCCTACAGAAGACAGACCTAGACCTTCTGGCTACAGATGAACTCTCTTGTCACGGTCAAATAGCTACTAAACTTAGAGAAACTTACATGTTAGTAAAGAAAACATAATGTCTATCTAGATTAATCAGATGTTATTACCCTCAAACTGTACAACCCATGACAATGATCTCTTGGATTCCCAACCCCCACACTCAACTATCCTTATCCCATGACTTAATTGTGTTATCCCCTACAGCCTGTGTGTTTTCTTTTTTTTTCCTCATCCAAAATTTTCACTAGAAATGACACAGTCACTCCAGTGATGCCCCTTCTTTTAAAAAAGAAAAAGGAGGACTTTTGGGACTATGAAAGAATAGCTTTGTTTCTGATGGAGCACTGGATAGAGATGGCCAGAGACCCTGCAAGGGATGGCATACATTTCACCACACTCCCAGAATCCAGGCTCCTGACATGCAGCCAAAGACCTCCATTTACCTGTGCCTTTCAGTCATGTAGGGCAATGCCCCTACCAGCTTCTTCATAGGTAGAGGGCATGATTACAGGCCTCGGGGCCTTGAGAGATCTCCATATTAATGAGATACCTAAGGCCAGAGGGTGTAGCCAATTAAGCATTTTTCCCCAGACAATCCTCCCTCCTTCATCTCTATTTAACTTAGGTCTGCCCTGAGGTGAGGGAGGTACAGCTCATCCACTTTCTGCCATGACAATAAACCTTTTAAAACCATGGACTTCCCCTTGTCTTTGGGTCCCCGCTGTGGGGAACTGTGAGGAATGCATTTGACCACGGAGCCGCTGTTTAATCTCCCACAAGAAGACCTCTCTATGTCCATGTTGTTAAGGCCAGCAATTCAAGCAAGATAGCCAAGCCATCGATGCTCCAGCCAAATGAGTGCCATAACCAAGAGTCTCTCACCCTGCGGGGTACCGCCAGTGCTCTCCCTCTCACCTCTCTTGGCAGTGGGCCAGTCCAGCACATATGCCCTCACATCTCAGTTCTTCCATTGCACTCAGTGGCATCTAGGAGGCCAAAGACAGAGACCACTGGTCTCGAGGTCAGCCATCTTGGCCCAGAGACCCCCACGCAGGAGCTCTGCCCCCACAGAACTTCAGACTGAGATCTCACCAGGCCCAGGCAGAGTCTGGTAGCTTCTCATAGCCCATCATCTGCCTGGAGATGCATAGAGTAATCTCAGTCAAATTCCTGCACTTTTGCCTCTCTGAGTCACAGCAGACATTCGAGATCCAGAACTCCACCCAACAGGACCCACACACATGCATGAGCTACAACCCAACAGGAGAGCTCACAGGTTTCCCAGAAAGGGACAGCATGCATTTCACCATTCTCCCAGACTACAGGCTCCTGAAATGAGGCTGAATATTTCTATCCATTCGTACCTTTCAGGCACATAGAACAATGCCACTACTAGCCCCACCACAGGTAGAGGGCATGAATCAGAGCCTATGACATTTCCATATTCATGAGATACATAAAGGCAAAAGGGTGTAGCCAATTAAGCATTCCTTCCTAGACCCTCCTCCTCACTAAAGGTATTTAATCTCAGGCCTGCCCTGAGAACATGGTGTATAGCTACATCCATTTTCTGCCATGAAAATAAACATTTAACAACCTGGACTACCTTTTATCTTTTGAGTGAATTGTGGGGAACTGTGGAGAATGTTTTCAACTACCAAACGACTGTCTAATCTCACACCAATGACCACTCTGTGTTCCAGCCACAGGGACTCAGTCAAGACGCAGCCAAGCAAGTCACAACCAAGAGTCTCATTCCTCATGGGGTGCAGCCAGAGCTCATTTTCTCCCCCTCACCCCTTAGGCTGTGGGTAGATCCAGCCCATACACCCCATCTCAGTCCTTCCACACCCTCTCAGCTGCACCTGAGAGCCTAAGGGCTTGAGATCAGTTATTCCCTGGCCACCTCCTGGCCCAGGGATCCCCAACCCAAGAGCTCTGTCACACACAAAGTCTCAGACTGTGTTCTCTCCACCGTGGAGCTTAATCACATGGCTTCTCAAACCCTGGCATCTGCCTGGCATGGCATGAAGTGAACTCAAGTCAATTTATTGTGATTCTTCCCCTCTGAGCTACAGTACCTGCTCGCTGGGGAGGCACACACGTAGGATCTACAACTCAGCCCATCAGGACCCACAACCATGTGTCCAACATTCTCCTTCTATTTTTAATCCTCTGATAAACTTTAGGAACCCCCAAAGGCAGATTTTTTTTTCCATGATTTCAATGTTCTCAAGGCTGTTAAGGAGAAACAGAATTGTCAGTGGCCTCTGTTCTGCTGTCATTACTAATTTTAGTTATCAGTTGTTTATTTATCAAGCTACCTTTGAACTTGAATTTTCTAAGTTCTGAAGCTTTTCTTTTTATGTAATAGCAAAATCATGAACATGAGCTTAAATAATTTGGAAATAACTTATTTCTGCTTCTTAGGCTTCTGAATCATAAGAGTGTTCTTTCAAAAAAAAGTTATGCCTAACTTAATCAGAGATAAAAAGGTTAAGATAGTTAACAGTGGTTTCACTTTGAAAAGGAAAAACAAACTTATGGATTTCTGTCTATTCCTGTTTTTCCTGTACGGAACCTTGCAGACCCTCAATATTAATTCCAGAGTTTCAAATGTAACAATTTGGAAAATCAAGAAGCAGATTACTAAGATTCTCAGTGAAGCTGGTGTCATGTGATTTTCCATCATCCACTGGAGAAGACACAAGTGTCTCCATTGTTAAAATGTTTTGTCTACTTTCTATCCTAATTAAATTACAATTCATTACTATTATAAATGTGTATTATTTTCCATACCAAGCATTAATACCCATATTACTCTTCATTCTGAAATAGCCAAGTTTATATCTGTGATACCTGTGTGTTTGTGGGGAAAGGAAATGTGTAATGATGGGAAAAATTTTAAAAAACTTGAAAATGAGAATACAAGCAAATCTTGCCATTTGGATAAAGGTCATTTTTTAAATAGAATTACAAGTCACATTATGAAAAGAAAAAAGTGGAAATAAAATATCAATGCAGAAGAATTGCAAGAAAATTCTGTTTCCTGAAAATGAATTAACCTTACCCTTTGAGCAGCTAGATTTATCTCATTCATCTTCACCATCCTGTCTCTGTTTTTTTCTTTTCTCTCACTTTATTAAAAATAGTTCAATTTCTTTATTTATATATTTGTTTTTTTGTTGTGATGGGAGTTACATGATGTGGAGTGTGTATGGAAGATAAGGGGTAACTTGCAGAACTATGTTCTTTTCTTCCAACATGTGGATTCTATGGATGCAATTCAGATTGTCAGACTCAGTGAAAACAATTTTGCCCACTAAGCCATCTTGCTGGCCCTCTTTTAGAGACTTCTATAATATAAAAAAATAGGGAAAGCTGATACTATTCTGAACCATTTTGTGTGTGTGTGTATGCCCAGATATCTCTCTCTCTCTCTCTCTCTCTCTCTCTCTCTCTCTCTCTCTCTCTCTCTCTCTGTGTGTGTGTGTGTGTGTGTAATTTGCATGCGCACCTTTGCCCATGTGCTTGTCAGTTTACTCATCTACGTGTGCATGCCTATGGAGCCCAAAGATGGACACTAAATACCTATTTGTAGCTTATTCTTTGAAAGAGGATGTTGCAGGAATTTTCATGCCACACTGTTTTTCATTGGAGCTCAGTGATTGGGCAGTGGAAGAGATTAGCAGAACCAGGATAGGGAGGAGGATAGAGTAAAAAGAATGAGGAGAGGAGAGAGAGGAATAAACATGGAAGAAGATGTATGGGTCACTAGCAGTCTAGGGTAGCAATTCATATCAAAAGGTTAGATATTGGGTTACAATTCTAATTGTGTGGGCATCTTATGTATTGAGCATTTCCAAATATATAAAACTATTGGATAATCTCTAAGCTTTAAAAATCTCTTGTCTGTAGGGTACAGTGAGCATGGCGGATATCGTCTGGGGCATAGTTGAGCATCGCGAGGGTGGCAGAGTTGATCCAGAGGCCATGTTTTGGGGCATGGACTCCAAGAAGCTGACTGGTGGAGGTAGCTGCCATGATAACATCTCATGGGTCTAGGCCTGCTGCTCCTAGTACCTTTGGCTGCTTCTAGTGCGGGAACATGTTGGGTAGTCCAGATAGCTAGCCGGACTGAGTCGTGACAATGCCAAATATATAGTAAATCAAGAGGATCTCTCACTGACAAGATGCTAGCCATTTCAGCCAAACTGAATGGCACTTTTTCTCCAGGTCTGGTGCTGACTAGATTTTACATGGATTCTAGAGATATAAACGCATGTCCTTATGCTTGTGTAGCAAGCAGTTTACTTGTGAAGCTGTTACCTATGATCCAAAATCATTTAAATATTAATGTGAAAGAAAATATCTACATCTTCAAGCAGTTTTTAAGCAATTCCTGTTGCTAAAAATTTGACATGGCCAAGTACATAGCATTGATTTAAAGGAAAAAAAATTTCATATTCCTGGTTTGTGACAAAGAATCTGATTGAATTTTATGAAAATATTTTGTTGAAAGCCATATTAATGATTACTCCAAGTTAGTATCATTGATTTTTAACACACTAATTAATGTGATTCTCAATCTTTTATTTCACTCATGTATCTAATAATAATATATTTCTACATGTACTACACATTTGTAAGATGTGTGATTCCAACTACAATTCCCAATGTGTCAACAATCAGTCTTTTTATTTTAACACAATACTGATCCATCTGAAATATTTTATCCATGCTATTTAAGAAAACTCTTCTATTCACATCATTGACTTTAATCCAAAACTATA
Source organism: Grammomys surdaster (assembly GCF_004785775.1). Taxonomy (NCBI): domain Eukaryota; kingdom Metazoa; phylum Chordata; class Mammalia; order Rodentia; family Muridae; genus Grammomys; species Grammomys surdaster. The sequence goes on from NW_021605506.1 coordinate 338,568, forward strand.
GCCCCAAATGAAGAAATAAACCAGTCTATCCATTCCAAATCTCTCCTTTTTCTTGAGTGTGTAACATTTCTTTAACTTATCCACTATATTTCCTGGGTTAATATTGAGTGATCTTTCTAAACCAGTTGAACAGAAAGGAAGGAAAGTGGTATTTAGTGTCTAGAAAGTTAATTGTTACTTATATATGTTTCTACAGATGTTAGTGCTCCCTTTCATTTCTTGGGATATTAAGAACAGGTCTGGAAGCCATCTCAGGTGATGAAAGAGAAACCCTTCAATCATAGCACTTTATATGGAAGCAGAAAAATCAGAAGTTCAAGGATAGCCACCCCAGCAACCTAGCAAGTTTGAGAAAAGTCCTGTCTCAAAAACATGAAGAGGGAGAAAAAAGGACTTTTCTCTAAAGGTTCAAGAACCCAAGTTTGCATCTTCAGAATCTGTATAAAAAGCCAAGCACAGGTAGCATATACCTGCAATTCCAGCAGTGCTTTGTGTCAGGCAACTAAAACAGATAGAGCCCTAAATCTCATTGACCAACCATGTTATCAGAATTCATGTGCTCCAGGTTCAGGGAAAGACTCTGACCCAAAACATAAATGTAGATGGTGATTAAGGAAAGACATCCACTATCAGGCCTCTACATGCTTGACTGCATGAACACCCACAAACACACAACTAAGTGTACCACATTCACATAACAACAATTTTAACAAGAAACACAAAAACTGACACAATGTACATGATCCCAAATCTTCCCATGCACATAAAACAAAAAGAAAAACAGAAAATACAGCTCATCCTCCTACATCACTGTAAGCCTTGACTTCATCAAGTGTAGCTGGTGTCTTTCTTTTATAGCTCACAAACATGAAAAATTTTATGTATGAATGTTATTTGTAACTAAATTTCATCCTGGTCACATTCCCTTTCTATAAAAGAGACTCTGAATCTCTTAAAACACCTAAATTGCCTTGAGAAATAAAGGTTCTCAGGCTAGGGAGATAATCAGAACGTAAAATACTTGTCTTGCAAGCATGAAGACTGGAATGTGAACCCCAGAAGCTACAGAGAAAATGCATTATTGAGTTGGTTTGCACTTTTAATGCCAGTCTTAGGGAAGAAGAGCCAAATGGACTCAATAGGTCACCCAGGCTTACTGAATCAAGATGTACCAGACAGTTGAAAACCCCTCTCTGAAAAAATAAGGTTAGTGATTTCTGAGATGTCACATTCAAAGTCCTCTTGCCTTAACATTCACACATATCAAATGAATGTACACACAGAAAGACACAACTACACACACACAAACACACACAGACATATACAGAAAGAGAGAGAGAGAGAGAGAGAGAGAGAGAGAGAGAGAGAGAGAAGGAGAGCTACACTTGTGTGCATATACTCACAAATATAAGCAGATACATACACATAATTAAAATAAAAATATTGAAAATAATTTTCAGACAATAAAGATAAAAATGAAAACTTCAAAATAACAAGTTTGGCACACAAATCAAGAACCAGAACCTGGCATATGGAAATTATGAGACATAAACAGCCAGATCCCCTGGAGTAAAATGTGTGGTTATGACCCTACTGTAGTAGGTTGTTCAACCCAAATCTGAGTCATCTGAAAATCAGTGCATAGACTTGATTGAACAGTTTTTAATAGAAAAGTGAGTCCTGATGAGTGGCGAGAGAATACCTTAGGATATGTTGGTTCCATCTTTTCTGTGTGTTTGCAGGTTAACCTGTATGTGCCTGTGCAAATGTGTATGTGTGCATAAGCAGGTGACAGGAAAGCCTCAGCTCTTAGGGAACCTTTAACCTCATCCACCTCATCTTATTAGAAAGCGTTTCTCTGACCTGCAACTTCCCAAGTAGGCTAGACTTCTAGGTGGACTCCGGCACACTAGCTCCCACTAACTCCAGATATCTTTCTTGCTGGTTAATTTTTCCTTTATATGGTCCTCATATGAATTTTTTCCTTAGCATATTTGATCCCTTTCATTTTTTGTTTGTTAATATATAGTCACAGTTGTTTAAACTTTTGTTCTTGATGAGACAGAGTCCACTGTCAGGCTTAGCCGTTCAGTCATTTTCAGCCTTATATCATTGTTCCAAATTCACCAATCAGAATTTCTTGTTAAATGGATTGATGAGTGGCATAGCTTAGTAGTTGGATTGGGAGCTGACCATCTTTAGAAATGAGATATATTAGAATAAAGGTCCCCAGGACAATGAGCAAACCTTGAGGTGGAAAACATAAAGAAGGAAACAATATAAACTAATAATTTTGTATCAGAAACAGCCTAACAAAGTCTTAGAGGAAAGAAGACGATATCCTAAAAACCTAGAAGAAAGCTTTACTAAAAAGGGTAGCATAAGAGTCAAGAAGATAGATGTTATGGGCAGGATGACAAAGGACAGAAAAATATTCCCTTTCATGGGCTAGTGGGAATCTTTGAACCATGTGATTTAGTATAGGATAGTCTATATGACAAAGGACATGAAGGAGGAAAGCACTTAGTATCACTGTAAATTAGGAGCTGTAAAAACATGGCATCCTGGAGAGGAACAGATGGCTGAGCAATTAAGGGCATTTGCTGCTTTTGCAGAAGACTCACATTTGGTTTCCAACACACACATCCAATCTCTCACTACTGTCTGTAGCTCCAGTTGTGGAGTGTATGATGTCTTCCTCTGGCCTCTCTATGCAAATGCTTGTATATTGTGCATACACAAACACACAGACACACACACAGACACACACACATGCACAAACACAAACACACATTTTTCAGCTAGCCTTCTTCTGGTCTGTAGCAGAATGGAGGACTCTCTTTATTATCAGGGCTTTTCTTTCTCTCAACTTAAGCCCACACATACCTACCTGTGGAATGTCACATAGCCTTGGTTAAGATTACAAGTTTAACTTCCTTTCTCCAGATAAAAACCCATTAAGTTAGGACCTGAGATTCTTGGTATGCCTTTCAATGCTAATTATGCATCTCTATATATTAAGACTTAATCCATTGACTTTTCAGCCAATAACTTTGCCTATCTTAGATATCCATACCTGTCCCATGTCCCAAAAACTAGATAATCCTTCAATAACACCAAATAAAGTTTATCCGTCACCCTACAACTGAACCCAGTGTGTTGTCAGTACTGTACATATTCACAGGGTATCTGAATGCCTCATTTGTTGTCTCAGCTCCATTTGCTCTTATGTACCAAGATAGACCCACAAGCACTGAAGTCAGGAAGGATCACAGACATATATGAATAGCATAAAAATACATGAGAATCACACATAGGCCAATAAAATAGTTTCTTAACTCTTGGTCCTAAGAGGAGAACATCAATGGGATGTGACCTGATATCTTCAGACTTTAAGATCTGGACTCCTTGAGTGGCAAGGAAGGATATGATCTGACTTTTATTTCAAAAGGCACTATCAATACTGTTTCTGTTCTTGTATAATCTAACTGAAATATTCCTGTCACCTTCACTCTTAAGGCCTGTTCTTCCTGTCATAAACATTATTGGGACACTTTGGTTTATTCATGAGTTTGGACATTGCTATCCTCTGTTATAGTACTTTTTAACTACTGGCTGTGGAGATGATTTAATAGCGTGTTTAGTAACGTTGTTAGGACATGTTTCACTGTTAGCATCAATCAAATATCATTCCTTTCCCAGGATTCACTTTGCTTTTCAATATGTGGAATTCAGTTTGTGTTTCTGTGTGAGAAAATATTAAACTGCACTTTGATTCCATGTTTCTTTTCTCCTCTTAGAAGAAATGAGTTTTTGTTCAGAAACAACAACCTTGAGAATCTGTCTTTTGCTACTATTGTTAGCATTTCAGTTTCATGTAATAATTTCATTTTTAGCATATTCTAACTTGTTTTTCTTTGTTTAATCCTGTGTTCTACTGAGCATCCTCTGATTCTCTCCAATATTTATTTGACTTTTATGTTGTTTAAACTGTTCCCTCAATTTTTGCTTTGGTTTGATTATCCTTTTAAAGCTATCTTTAATTTTGTTATTAATACATCCATTTTAAAATGTGTATATTTATGTGTGTGTACTTATGTGAACCTATGTGCAGAGGCAAATAAAGATCAAAAGATGGCAAAAGGTACCCTGGAACTTAAGTTACAGGTATTGAGAGCCATTTGGCATGAGTGCTTGAAAATGAATTCTGATTTATTCAGCCCTGAGTTCTCCATAGTAATCTATTGTTTGGCAGATTTGATATCCCATTTCTTAAGATATTCCTTCATTACTGTTTTTTTTATTCTTCTCTCCTTATATTTTATAGTAATGAAAAGAACTTTCAATTACTCAATGTTAGCAACTTTTACTCACTAATCATGCTCATTTTGATTCTAAAAGGTGATTTAACCAGGCAGAAATATACTTATAGTCTCAGGACTTTATATGTAGAAGAAGGTTCAAGTGTTTGAGTCCAATCGATGTTGTATGGGATTCTATCTCTAAACCAAAATAAATAAATAAATAAATAAATAAATAAATAAATAAATAAAATAAACAAAACACAGACTGATGATATAGTTCAGTTGGGAAAGTAGTGACTTAGAATGCCTGAGACCCTAATTCTATCTACAGTACTACATAAATGGGGAATGATGGCCCAGGATTGTCATCCAGGAGTTTGACAAGTGAAAACAAGAAGATTAAGGAGTTTATACTCATCCTTGGATACATACAGATTTTGAAACTAGCCTGGAATATACAAGATATTTTCTATAAAATAAAATATTAAAAATCTTGAAGATCTTTAAAAATTAAAATACAAAAAGCTGAAAATACAAATTCAAAACAAGAAAACATATACCCTAAATTATATTAGCAGGAAATTAAAAACATCCCAGTTTAAAAGTTGCTGCCAGTGACTTCGCTTAGGCTCTTGTTATTTCAGGTGCTAGCCTCCTGTCACCAACCTCCCATGTACCAGCCTTCTATGGGCCAGCCTTCATGTTTCTTTTTGGTGTCAAAAAGTTTTAGATGATGCTTTTGCTTCCATTCCCATTCTCTAAAAATAAAACTTTTAAAGATTTATATTTTTATTTTTAATTGTTTGCATGTGTGTGTTTGTCCAAGTGAAATTAGTAACTACAGTGGCCAAAAGAGGGCAGCAGATTCCCTGGAATTGGAGTTATAGGCAATTGTGAGTCTCCCAGTGGTGGAAACTCTATGTTGGTCCTCTAGGGGTACAATATAAGCTCTTATGACTGACCCGTCTTCCAAGCTCCTTTTAAATTTATTTATTTATTTATTTATTTGTTTGTTTGTTTGTTTATTCACTGTTGCCTGGAATAGTCAACATTACAGGATTACAATTGTTTTTACATAAACATTTCTATTCCTTTTATAAATGATGATAAACAAAATCTCCAAGGAAGCTGTTTTTAAAAATATAAAAAATAAACTTTTTATTTTGAAGATGATTGAAGTACAAATGAATCCTACTTAAAATCTGAATGGAGATAAGAGATTTTTCACTTAACCTTCATGTAACATTGTTTTCCTGATGGTGTAATGAAGACTAAATGGGAAAGCATGAAGCCATCCTAGCAAAGAGCAGTGGGACATGTGTTTTCTTTTATAAAGATGGATGAGTTTGGTGACCTACCATGAAGACAAACAGAAGTAAATTAATTAGTTTTATTTTGTCTTTGTCTTTTTGCCACATCAGAAAAGCCAAACTTTAGTTTGAAGTGTATGTCAATTTCAATTCATAGGAAATAGCCCTTGCCTTTTTAATCTGATAGATATTAGTCTTAGTATGTTCAGCAATGCCAATCAAAATTGTTTTGCTTATTTTTAAGACCTTCAAATGGAAAAACAAATCACAGCTGTCTTTCATCTGCTGGACTGCCAAGTATGTCTCTAAATGTGAGGTAAATATTTTCTAGAAAAGAAAGTATATTCTGAGGGAATATAGTTCCAATATTTAATGAGTTTATTTGTGTGTGTGTGTGTTTGTGTGTGTGTGTGTGTGTGTGCTCATGTGTGTGCACATGTATATGTAGCTCTCTACCTTGTTTTTGTGGAGTACCTAAAATGGCTGCTGAAACCTGAATTCCATTCCCTTGCAAGAACAGGAAGTGAATTGGCTACATTTGTTTAATAGTTGTGTGGAAGAAAGAGCACCTTTCTTGACAATTGAAACTCAAATATAATTATAATTTTGGTCTTTATAAACAAAGTACTTTTGGAACAAAATGTGGCTCATGAGTTCATACATTGTGTGTAGCAGCCTTGAGTGTGGCAGCCTTGATGTAACAAAAGCAGCATTAGGGGGTTACTAAGCTGATGGTATTCATTACCCAGTACTCGGAAAAAAATATTTCTCAACTGCTTCCCTGAGTTAAGATATCTACAAGAAGGCCTGACACTGCTTCCTTTCATCTTCTGCTTCTATTGTTTTGAATTGTGTCTCTTCTTGTTTGTTTTCAGCTGCTCCCTGTTTGGCTTCTGCAACTTCCTATTAGGCTACTGCATGTCTTTCACCTTTGTACTCTAGAAGGTTCTGGAGTACCTTTGTTTCAATTTGTGTTTTGTCAATCACATTAGAAGCCAGTTAAATTAAGTATATCACGTATGGGGCAGACAAAAACCATCAAAATGTGTAAATTCTCTTGTTCGGTCTTCCCCTGTGTTCCCTCTCTTGTCCTTGTCAGAGCTCAAGAGACTGTGGAAGATTTGTAAGGAACATAGTATGGTCCATTAAACCCTTCTTCTAGGTGTTTGTAGTCCACTTGATCTTCTTTGATGACTACTTTGTACTCAAGAAGGTTCTTGAGTACTTTTGTTTAAGTACAGATCAGAGAGCCAGAAAGACCTGAGACTTTCAGACTTTAAAGCCATCACAAGAGTCCTACTCTGTGCCCTTGCCACTACCCTCTCTGTTCTGGGAGGCTCCCGGCAAAAAACCAATTGGTGTGCTCCTCCCTGAGAAAGAACCTTCTTTGTACTCAAGAAAGTCCCATCTGAATGTGTAGTAAAAGCTCCCAGTCCTTTCACTCCTATTGAGTCCAATATAGTCTATGTTATCTGGCTTTTTCTTCTTGAAGAAGAGTTGTACATTTATACTCAGTTCAGTTGGAGACACAATTTTTTCTTACTTTCTTATCACAAATTTCACATTGTAGATAGAGAATCAGGGCCTAGAATATAAAGTGCTAAAAGTTGACAAATAAGATGTGCTTCTAAAAGGGATAGAAAATTGTTAGCTCTTTTTTATACATTAAATCCTAAGATATAATAATGTGGGACTAGTGCCATGGCTCATCTGGTAAAGGCTTGACTGTCTTGTAGTCCCTGCAACCCACAGTGGGGAAGGAAAATTACCCACTGTATGTTTTAATATGACCTCCACTCTGACCACCATACATTTACTGTGCCACCTATTCCTCCTTCTAGCAATCAAACAAATAAACAGTTTTAAAAATTTTGTATAGATTGCTGTTAAAGATTATGTTTGTTTAGTTAGTTTGTAGTTATAGGCCTTCCTTAACTGACACACCAAAATGACTGCCCAACTGTGAGCTGAACAAGGTCAGTACCAATGGATGTGTCAAACAGAACAGAAAAAACCCGTAACGCCTTAACTCTATGTGAAGACCTGGGAGTGGAAGAAGGTTCTTTCTCAGGGAGGAGCACACCAATTGATTGTTTGCCGGGAACCTCCCAGCCCAGAGAGGGTAGTAGCAGGGGCACAGAGTAGGACTCTTGTGATAGCTTTAAAGTCTGAGAGTCTCAGGTCTTTCTGGCTCTCTGACATGTACTGAAATGCTGATGATAACTTCTAAAAAGTCCTAAAAACTTCTGAGGTTAAAAGACTGTAGGCTTAGGTAATTAACACCTGTAGCCTATCAGCAGAGAATGAGGGAATGTGGCCTTTGTTGTATCTCAGCAGGAACTGATGGGCTCTATATTATTTCTGTTAGTCTGATGTCACAGAAAGAAAAGACACTTAGAGAAGTTATCATAGAGTTTATTACTAAGTGTAAAAAGTTTCCTATGAAGGCTATCTAAGGGGAAAAGCAAAAATGTTCTAAGTGGGGAAGAGGAAAAAATTCTAATAAGGGAAAAATTATAAGGGAAAAAATTCTAGGCAGGGGAAAAGGAAGGGAAGGGACGAATGACTCTGTCTTTTTCTTCAGTACTTATACATCGTTCAGAGTACATGATCACATGTTACAAAGTTCATCACAAGTTCACACCAAAAATCAAATCATAAATTGAAATAGAAATTTATAACAGAGAATATTTACATGCATATCCATTAGGAAGAAATATTTGGCTAAACATCCATCACCTGTCTAGCTCTACAGGTTCACTGAAGGTTTAAAACTATAACTAAGTAATTAGTGAAGTTTTGTATAGATAAACCCAGGTTATATTTATCTTTTGTATTGGCTTCTATAATAAATCATTAGTCCCCTTTTAATGACCTTTGGTTAATCGTTTTACAACCTCTTGGGATGTGCTCTGAGGAGGAGAAAGTCTGATTATTATCTAAGAGCAATTAACAGATGACACTTGGGAGACTGGCAGAGTTCTCATTGCAGTTTTGACTATCAGAGAGGGACCTAATATCAATCCCACTATAAAAGCGCTTAATAATGAATGACATAATTTTAGGAATTTTTATAGGATCATCATTAAAACTTAAGAAGACATCTATTTGTCTATATAATCACCACAAGACACTACATGTTTGTGGATCTGCCGAGATCTGCTCCAAAGGGGTGTACTATTGTTTAGTGATTGTCATTTTTTTAATAAAAATAATAGAGAAAGCATATTAATAGCAGGAATCTTTCTTAAAATAAGTTCCTTACAGCCTTGCTGAATAAGGTCTCACTTATTGCAGATTATATAATAATCTAAGGCATACCGTTTCAGGATGATCACCTGCTATTTATTAGCTTGTCCCATTATGTCTCCTGACAGTTGTTCAGTACCAAAAGATCAGTTCACAGTGAATATAGGCTGTTGTCAAAATGTTTTCTAGGAAGCATTGGCTTGGGAGTTTGGTATAGAATTTTAAATATTAGAACATACATGTATGCAGAAATACAAATTTGCTTCTATCACAACTGATGTAAAAACTAGGCCATGAATTTGAATGAGAATGGAGAGGTATATATTGAAGAACATGGAGGGAAAAAAGAGAAAAGAAAAATAACATAATAATATCATTATCTGAAAAGCAGGAAAGGAAAATCAATGTACTTTATCTCATTTTATATTATTCAAGTATCTTAAAATTAATAAAATATTTCATTTTAGTCACAATATAAATTCGTATGTTATATTAACATTATACATTCTTCAAAAATGTGAATTTAAAACTTTAAAAGCAACCCATGCTTTCTTTTGATACACACATACACACACACACACACACACACACACACACACACACACACATATATATATATATATATATATATATATTCCTGTTAAATTTTTGTACAAAAGTCAGTATTTGCAAATCCAGAAAGATCCTTTCCTATTTTCACTACATTTCCTACAGTATCAACAAGACCAAAGACCAATAAAATACTTTCCTTTGCTTATAACCTTGTTTGCCTTTAAAAGGATGCTAATTTCACACACCCTGGAGATTAATCTTGAACACAGATGTGCACAGCAGTCAGTACATCTTATCTCTGAAATTAGGGGTTGAAAATGGCTATCAAACTAATTAGCTGTCAAAAATTATTTAAAAGGACAGGAATTGGGAGAAGAATCAAAACACGGACAATCTGTTAATAAATTTTAAGTAGAAATGTGTCTTTTGCAGAGTCTTTTTAAAAGATTCATAGAAGGGCATGGGAATAAAACATAATTCAGTGACAACTGTCAATACGTCATATTGTTTTCAACCACTCCACATTTTGATAAGACTGAGATGGGTATTATAATGTAGGTCATTTAGTATAGTCTTCTCCTGATGTATACAGAGACCTGGGTTTAACCGTCAGCATATCATATGTTAGATACAATGCTTTATGACAATAATCCTAGTATTTTGGTGGTAGGGGCATAATGATCAGAAGTTCAGGGTCAACTATAGGAGTTTGGTGAGTTTCAAAAAAGTGAGCTACAAGGAACATAGCCTGTAATAATTTAAGCTAAACAGGAACTCAGAAAGGGCAGTAACCTGGAGGCAGGAACTGACGCAGAGACAATGGAGGAGTGCTACACAGTGGCTTCCTTCACATGGCTTTCTTACCCTGCTTTTTTAATAGAACCTAGAGACACCATCTCAGGAATGACACCACTCAAAGTGAGGAAGGAACTCTCCATTAATCAGTAATTTGAAAAAGATGTTCTATAAGCTAGTCCACAGTGGAGGCAATTTTTTTCAACCAACATTGCCTTCTCTCAAACTTTGTCAAGTAGACATAAATCTAGCCAGCACAGATGTCTAAAAGAGTTTCTAGAAGATAGATTTCTATCTCCTTAAAAATATCTTATTAAGCAATTGTATGACAATGCTAACAATAGCTTGCTCTCATAAAGTCGTGAAAACACATGATTTTCTCTAGATGCCAGAGGTTTGTGTTCATTGCTGTAATTGTTATATTTTTTGGTAATAGGGCTTTGCAGAATAGATGATCTCAGAAAGTTTCCGGAACTGTTTTCAAAAGAGTAATTCACCCAACTTTTGAGAATCTCAAAACAAAGACAAATTAAATTAAAGTTCAGTAAACTGCTTCCACTGTGAAACTACATACCACTGTCTCACATGTCCATATCATAGATATAAAAATATATTATTAAAATGGACATTTTAAGAATCAATCTGTGGTCTGGGGTTATCACTTAGCCAAAAACAGTGTCTATTTTATGAGCATCAGGGCCTTAATTTAGATGCCGAGCATGTCCCTATCCTCTGAAAACAACCTGGCATAGTGGCATATGTCTGTAATCCTGTTCCTTGGTTGGAGTGGGTGAGAAAAAAAGATGTTCCATTGAGTTCAATCTTTTTCAGCCTAGCTTATCAGTAAACTCTAATTTTAATAGGAAACCCTGCCATCAAAATATAGTAAGGTGAAGAGAAAAAAAGACAATCCAACATTATGTGCATAGGTACATACTCAACATATGCATATACCCAAACACCACATACATGCACATTGTGGTGTCAGTGTGTGAGTGTTTGATATATATGTGTGTATTTTTATGTGTATATTTATGTTTGGTGTGTGTGTGTGTGATGGTTTGCTAAGGCTTTAGGTTCCTTCACCTGCACAGGCAATCGAGATAAGTAGTTGTGGCTTATTCTCTTTAATTCATGAATGAATACTTGTTTATTTAACACTAATTGGCATAATTAGAATCGTGTGAATTGGAATAAGCAAATTTAGTTTTATGCTTTAATCCATACCTTTAAAACCATCTTCAAAAAGAATCTAAAATCATTAAAGTGGATTATTTAGACACAATGACATTTTCTTGGGTTGACACATTACTTAGCCTGGTTTGTATAATTACCAGACAAGCAGAATCTTTTTCAGCTTAAAGAATCACTGGCACTGACTAGTGTATAAGTTACTTGCCTCAGTCCTATGACAAAATATTCTGCAAAAATGATTTAAGGAAGGAAGCATTTATTTTGATTCACAGCTTGAGTGTACAGTCTTTCACGGATGAGGAAGACATAGCCTCAGGAGAATGAAGCAGCTGTACCTATTGGATCTTCCATCAGCAAGCAGAGGAAAATGAAGATCTCTGCTCAGCTCAGTTTTCCCTTTTTATACAGTTTTATCCATCCTATAAATGGTGTCACTCATATTAAGGAATTACTTCCCACACTAATTAACTTATACTGGAAACTCCTTCAGAGACATGCCCAGACATTTGTTTCCAAGATGCTTCTATATCCTGTCAAGTTGACAATACTGACCATTACACACTGCTTTTTAGTTCCATTCTTTCCACCTATGTTTTTATAGACACTTGCACTTTACACCTTACCTATCTCAACATGGAATTGTCCCCTGGAATCAATGCCCTGGGATACAAAATGCCCAAACATAAAATGACATAAATTTTGCAAATGAATATATATGGATCATCATTACAAGGTTCCCTGAATTACTTGTAATTCCTGATGCAATAAAATACTATATTGAACATACCTCTCTGAAAGAAACATATTTCATCTGATCCTAGTTCAGCAGTTTTAGATCTCACTGATACTTAGATGGGAGATCATTCTTTGAATTTCTAACATTTAGAGAATAATAACAAGGACAAAATATCTATACATTTTCAGTATAGTTTCCTAAATATTTCCTTTCCATGGCTGTTCCAATGCTCTAATGTGAATTCCACAGGTTTATACAAAAGAATATGGTGTGGGTTACAATGACAGAACATATATTACAGATGAACATCATACAGCAAGTTTAGCACAGGTCATACCTCTGTCTTATCCTGAAACAGGTTCATTCCTCCTGCCCTAGAGCTTGTTCTGACAATTGGATGATCCTTCAAAGCCTTAATTTTTTCTGGTTTTACTTGCTACTCAATCCAACTGTAAGTTTGTATTTTGTGATCTATACTTTGTACTGAGACACAGATGATATCCATAGTCTGTCCTTATTAACCTTTCCCTTTACTACAGAAGATTGTCTTCCTCCTACAAGCACCCATATCTTTCTCAGTTGAGACGATGTTGCTGGCATGATTTCCTCAGGAATGTCTGTTTCTCAGACAGGCATTAATGGCCAGGATCATATTACTCAGCTCTGATATAATATTTTTAGTTGCTCTTTAAACAAGCTTTTGCCCTCCCACAGGTTCAGTGCCCACAGACTTGAGAAGGCATTGGATCTCTTGGAGCTAAAGTTACAGAGCATTGTAAACTCTTCCAGATGGGCACTGGAAACTGAACGTGTTTATTCTAGTAGAGAAGTGTCTGCTCTTACCTACTGAAACATCTCTCTATCTGCTTCTAGCTCATCAAAATCACTCTAAAACTATGCACAACATGCCCTTACTTGCTAAGTTAATCTCCTTTAGACAGATTTAGACAGATTTCCAGAGGCATGCTTTATCTGTCTCTTAGAGAAATGAAGGCTAAAGTAAATTTTACAGAGAAAACCGTTGTGACAATATTGTTTGGTATGTAAACCAATATCATTCGGGAGGTCCTTGAACTCTTAACCATTTTTTATGGGCAAAATGGAAAATCTCTGTCAATAAGTGATAAAAATGACAAATCTGAAATGCTGATTCTAGACTTGGTATAAAACAGGTTTCCACCATACATGACACACTGTTAGAGAGACAGGGGAATGAGCACCACTTGATGCTGGAAGATGATCTCAGAGAACATCATAGAGTGGTGCAGAGTAAGATAGTTAAAGTTTAACATGCATATTGAAACTGCAAGAGGAACCCATATGGACATAATGGGCAAATGGAAATGTGTTGCTGGAAATAATGTTTGTGTTCGCAAGAAAGGAGACCATCACTCTGAAGTATCTGGACAAAGCAAACTTACTCTTGATGGGGAAGAGACATTGCTCACAAAAACAGATCAATCACTGGGAACAGAAAGTGCATTTGGTTTTTATTCTAAGGCAGATGGTAAATGTATCTTTTCCTCAATGGCTAAGGTCCAACATCACAGTCTTCTGAGATTGACTAGACATTCAATAAAAAGAGGAAGAAAGGACCAGCCACAGTAATCTCAGTACAGAGTTGAGGCAGAGCCTTTGTGTAAACTAAAAGTTTGCTGGGTAGAGGATTTGAATATTCACATAAATGTCTAATAAAGTTAGGAAAATAAAAAGATTTAAATTATTTGTCTAAAACATGTATTTTATTATATTTGATAGAAAAGACTAATATTTAAAGATTCTTGAGAAATGAACAATACCTAAACTCTGGAAAAGCCAGTATGAAGCAGAGTTGAAGATTTACTGAAATAAATTTTAATATAGGTTTAAAGCATAAAGGTTATATAAGTAACAGAGATATTTGGAATGGAAGACTCCTGAACACAGGCATATACATAGATATTTCAAAGAGAGTGACCCCAGTTGTCTTTAGATACAAATAGGGCTATGATTTTTTTTAAGTACTTGTCTTCAAAAAGTTGCTAAGGAATTTGATGAGACCATATCATGGTTCCACTGACAGCAGATATAACTACAGTGACTGGAATTCTCATCTGGTGAGAGGTTTTAACCACAGTGTGGGGAGCTGGGCTCTGCTCCTTTCTTTCCTCATGTTCCCTAATCTCCCTTGCTTTCTAACCTGTGTCATTTAGTATTTTTCTCAACAAAGTAGTTGGACTTGAAGGACTGAAACTCAGTTAATGTTTGAAAAGATTATCTCATAAACAAAATGTGGCACATTAGAAAGTTGGCAGTCTGATCTTAACAAATGGCACCACTCAATTGATGGAAACACATAAAGCATATGTCAGCTGCCTAGTACATTTCACTTCTGGACCTTGCTTTCATTGGAGCAGCAATGGGGTTAGAAGTCTGGATCTGGACTTGGGCAGATAAGAACATCAAATCCAGTACTATCTTTTAATCACTGAGGGGTCCTATCAAACTGCTCAGCCTCTTGAAGCCCTGTTGCTCCCTTCACAAAGGGAAGCCCATGTTACTTTGAGTTGTACAACACTAAAACTGCTAGCAAAGTCCTGAATACTATTACAGGGGAATCTGAGGATCCCTATCATGGGATATTTGTCTTGATAATATGTAAAATTGAAAACTGAGACAAGGACCTTATTATGATGTGTGAGAAAAGCTACAGAACAGGAAAGGTTAAAACTCTTTGCAGCAGTCTAAAGGACAGAGGTGGAAAACAGAAAGTTTACTCAACCTTACCAGTTCTTCTGTTTCCCTACCATGGTCTACTTACTCCACATATAGGTGGGAAAAGGCTTCCTGTGATTCCTTGACAACTGCTTTTACAATTTTATTTTATTTGTTGTGTGTGTGTGTGTGTGTGTGTGTGTGTGTCTGTCTGTCTGTCTGTCTGTCTGTCAGTCGGGAGGACAACCTGAAGGGTCAAACTTGATTGACACCTTGGCAATCAAACCCATAATTGATGGTGGCAAAAATCACAACACTATTCTTACTGTAAAAGGAATAAGACATTTTAATCTGTAGTAATTATATGTGACCGTTCCCCAGAAAAACTAATGTAGGTATCCCCAAATTCCATGTTTCAACCTGAAAACTGTTTCATGAAATTCTATTATTTTATATAACAGAGAAAGTCAAATCAAGGTAAATTTAAAATACATTAATGAGTACATCAAAGAAGTACTTATGGCAAGATGGCAAGATGTAAGGATATTTTCTAGAACACCAAGATGTTGCATGATTAAATGCTTACAATTTTGATTGTTGGAAGCTAGTGTTCTATTAAGGTAATACATTCTCTATTAATTACAAGATGTTGATTATAATATAGAAGGGGACAAGGGAATGTGGGAGTTAAAGCTTGTCAGAGATAGGGTAATTACCCTCTGGACTTGCACATTTTCTACATCTCTACATCACTGCAGTTCTAAGTAATCAGTCTTTGTAGATATAGCTTCTTTCCAGGAATTCTAGTTCATAATGGAAGCACCTTACCTGCAGGGTACGAAAAAAAGAACATTTTCCCTACAAAACAGAATCATCAGAAGGTTATATTATACTCTGTGGCCTGAAAAGTTACTGTTGGTATTACGAAGAATAAAAATACTTGAATTGGTTGAAGAATTGACAACTAAATGGTAAGATTAGTGTCTATATCTTTCTATGTTGAGTGCCCAGACATTGATGGGAAGAGTCTGATGAGCAGAGCAACTTTAACAAAAAGCCATTACTGGAATAAAGATGGCAGAAAATGGAATGGTAATCTGTGTAGGCAACAGATGAGAAAGTAATTCAGTCAGACAAATAGAAGGACAAAGGTTGCCTAATGGAAAGAGATTATACTTGTGGCAGAGAAGCCACTGAGGTACAATGAGTGCAAGAACAACCTAAAGGAGGAGAACAAGATGATACCAGTGGGATGGAATGTGATACACTTGGTAGCAGAGGCACTATGGTTTTCTCATGGCGTAGAATGAAACAGAATCTTCTAGAAGGAAGGAATAAAATAACTGTCTCAGACTTTTAAAATCATTTCACTTTTCATTGCATGTGGCAAGTTAAGACAATAGTTTATCTTTCAAGTAAATGTGTAGTAGTTAATGCACTCTGTTATACTTGTTACAGGGGTGGAAATGAAAAGTACAGTGTGTTTGAGTGTGTGTGTGTGTGTGCAGTACACTACAGTGTAGTATTTAATAGAGGTCAAAGGACAAATTTTTTGTCAGTTCTTATGAATTCTTCATTATCTGTCTATGGCCAACACTCAGCTCTTTGTATCATATCCAAGGTTGAAATAGTTGTGGTATGAACCTATAGATACGATAGTAGAGACAGAGAAATGTCAGAAGTTCATAAGCTCTTGCTTTATACTTCAGAGTGAATACAGGATGTTGTCAAAAATTTTCTAGGAAAGCTTGCCTTTGGAATTTGGTATAGTTTAGCAGACAGAACTGGTAATTTTTAACAAAACAGTCAATCTCCTACTGGAAAAAGTAGATAAAGTTAAAGCCACTTTAGTTCATATAAATCTCCATGTTGGAAAAGACAGACGAGTGATTTCATGGGCAATAATAAAATATGCTAGATATGTAAAAAAGACTGCCAGAAAAACCTTGTTTGATTGAGTTGGACATCTGCCAAAATTGTATACCATAGCTATCAACCAGTGAAAAACACTACTACACTGCTTAAAGAACACAAAATATTGACCTGACAAGCTTTTCATCTAAGCAGTGGCCACATTGACTCAGCACAATGCAGACTTTCTATAGAGTTAATTTCTTACTTCTCTGGATTGTAATATCAACACAGTTGTATACATTTAGCCTCTTTCCTCAAAACATCACCACAGTCTAACTCCCAGCAGTTAAAATGGAGAATGAAATTCATTAAAACTCTGTATTCTCTCCTGAAAATTAGAAAAAAAGATGAATCCCTTGGAAAATGCTTCTGTGGTGTAGTTTGAGTCACCATTCTATTTAACATCATTGGGAGGTGTAAGCATCTCACTAGAATAAATCATTTTAAATTAGTGTGGGGGGCATGCACGCATGTATGTGTGTATGTGTGCATACGCTCATGTTCACATGCTTGTAGCTATCCATGGAGATCAGAAGGGGGCATTGAGTCTTATGGAGCTAGACTGATGGGAGATTGAGAGCCACTTGATATGGATGTTGGAAGCCAAACTCTGGTCCTCTGGAAAAGCTGTAAGTTCTCTTAATTTCTGAGCTGTTCTCTGTCATCCAGTCATGTTTGATAATAAGTCAACACTGGTGGGAAATAGCAGATGCATGTAAAGAGGTGATTGTAGAAACAGCTTGCATATTATAACACTTGGAAATTTGTATGCCTGGTTGTCCTTCTAATCATTTTTGCTTGGATGGGAAGTCAGAAAGCTGGATGAGGTTAGGAAATCAAAGCTCTGCTTAGATTCATAGTCACCTGCCAATGTCACCTGACTTGCAGCTTTCAGGCTTTTATATACATTTTAAATTGTCTACTTCCTGTGCACAATGGCATTAGAATCTTTATAGGGCTTGTACTTAATTTGTAGATCATCTAAACAATATTGCAATTCTTCAATAGGCACATTCAACTGTGAGCTTTTCTGGCCTCTGGTTCTGTTTGCTCTTATTTCTTCTTTGATCACTTTCTTCCTAACTACAACTAAGCAGACTGTGTTAATTCTTATGCTCTCCCTATTGACTAGTCTTTCCTCACAAAACTTTGTTGCCCTCTGGCTGAATCTCACTTAAGAATTGAAGTTGGTTGCCAGCAAAATGGCTCCTCATATACAGGCACCTGCCACAGAGCCATGATGGAGTTCAATCCCTAGGACCCCAGTGATGGAGAGAGAGTATTGACTCCTAAAATTTGTCTTTGAAATAGCATACACAGCAGAGATATGCCTTTGATTCATTCCAAAAAATAATGAGTTGTAATTTAAAATGTGAGATCACTAATTTTCTGCAGCTCTCAATAAAGTAGAGGCATAACTGCACATGGATTACATAGCCACAATTTTTGCATCAGAAATAACACATATGTGTTTTTTTAATTACCAAATATTTATTTTTATTTTATGGGTATTTGTGTTTCATCATAAATGGCTGGTGCTTCTGGATACCAGAAGAGGTTGTTAAATTCCCTGGAACTTGTACTAGACAACAAACCTGTGTCCTTTGTAAGAACATCAAGTGTTCTTAACTACTGAACCATTTCTCCAGAGGCTGCATTTGTACTTTTTTGAAATCTTTAATTTTCTCTCCATCAGAGTAACGCCCAGGTTGAGACAAGCATTTTTATTCTCAGAATCTCATTACTTACAATAAAATCTTTTACATAATACTCAGTAAATCTTTACATATAGTTGTTCTCAATTTATTTATCCTGTGCCATAAATGGTCCAAAAGATGCGGAGATTAAAAACTCACCTTTCATGGGTTCTCTCAGATTTTCCACATAGGTCTGAGAAGAGAATAACATTCTCCATCTCTGTCTGTGTGTAATGTATATTGTATTGATTTTTGTTCAAAGAATATATTTTATTCTGGAATAAAAATCACATCTAGTTTTATCAAAAGTTACTTACAGGATAATTGGAAGTTTAAAAACAACAACAACAATAAAAACAAGTAAAACTGATTAAAATTGTCCCTTCCTACAAATATATTAGAAAAAATTGATTGAATATGAATCAGCTGGATAACAATCAGGATCTAATTAGAAGAATAACTGAGAAATTTGGAGTAAATAAAAACTGTAAGTTTACGCAAGAATGGTAGTTTAAAAAGTTTATTTACCAAATGACACAGTATAGCTCCAAACTCACAACTGTTCTTATGCATAGAAAAACAGTACAAGGCTAGAAGACAGACCCCAACAGCAGTCCATCTTGTAGGAAGGAGAAATTGCAAGTGAGACACACTAATCTCTACAGAACAATAAGTATTTAATTTATTATTTATTTAATTTATTATTTAAGTATTTAACATATAATTACATTATTAAGTATTTAAGTTGCTAATACAGTTGGTACAGTACAGAGGCAAGTTTCTTTTCTTAGGAAAATAACCCTCTCTTGAAGTTCATGAGGAAAACTTATTAAATGAGATATGCCATATTTTAGCAAAGAAGGCATGACATTTGGAGAGGGTTTTTTGGAATGACAGAGAAGAACTCAATTCAATGGGAGAAAGAAGGAGATAAGCAAAAACAATATAATTAAAGTATGTATATGTGTATATAAATATATGTGTGTGTGTGTGTATGTGTGTGTGTGTATATATACATATATATGTAGTGTGTGTGTATGTATGTGAACTAATATATTTACAGACAGAAATTAAAAGGGGTAACTTGCTAGGGAGAAAATTAAAAATGGAACACAAATGTTGGAAGCTGGGGCTTGGTGTAGCTTTTCAAATGTCCTATTCTATAGCTACTGATGCAGATTGTTGAAACAACTAATTCAAATGGCTTTTAGGCTTTGGGACACTTGCTATAGAGAAATTCAACTAATTACTGTTTGAAAATACTTGAAAGCCTATGGTATGAGCTCATTAACATGTATAATCTGAAAAGCTGACATCACTAAAGGTGATAGAAGAATGTAGATAGTAGAGAGGTGTTAATAGAACCAGAGCCTGAGAGGTGGAAATTTGGAATGTTATATCAAATGATAGTAAGTTGGGCTGGGAATGTGGATCAGAAAATAGAGACTTTATCAAGTATGCTGAAAGCCTTGTGTTCCACCTCCAGAGACAAGAGCACCAGAAGTTCAAGCTTGTTTTCTGCTACATAACAAGTTCTAGGTCAATATAGCATGCATTATCTTCCATCTAAAAGTAAATAAAGTTCACAGGAAGAAAGATGATGATATTAATTAACTTCTCATCAGCTAAAATTTAAATCAAGCAATTTTTTTTTCATGGAGAAATTATTATTTTTAACTAGAATGCTCAATCTTTTAAAAACTGAGTGGTGTCTAAAGGGTAGTATTTAAAATAATTCTCAAAATATATGCCAGAGTCAAGTAGGGGCAGAGAGAAGCCTAATGGCCTGAGTTCAGTCTCTTAGCCATGACATGTGAAAGGAGAGACCCAGCTCCAGAAAATGTGTATGTGTATACACACACATACACACACACACACACGCACACGCACATGCACACACACACTTTTTTTAAGTTCTTATGATTTTTCAACATGATTTATAATATTGCTGTTTGACATTGCCAACAGATTCTGCGTAACGAAATGAAATAATTTGAAATGCTAATGATGTTCTGTGTTTCTGGTGATGCCAACCTGATTAATTTTGTACTTATTTGCAATTTATAACAAAATCTGTATTAATTTTTGCCATTCCATCTTACTTGGTAGAGTTGCAAAACATTCCTATAAATATTGCAGACAAGGCAGAACTCCTGATTAATCCAAATTCCTAAACATAGTTTGGCTGATCTTACCTAATTAATCTTGTATTTACAAAATCAAAAGTACTTAAGTAATAAGCAGACAAATGTTATTTACCATATTGAAAATGTCAATCATATTGGGAAGCAATATTATCTATGAAAGCTTGTAAAAATTAAATTTCCTAGTATAATTGAAGTATGTTTTAATAAGTATTAGATATTAAAAATAATCTTGCTTCCACAGGATAAGAAAAAAATTAGCCTCATTTGATTGCATCCTTATTTTAATGCTTAGTACCTCACTTGTATTTAATGATTGTATCAATCCAATCCTGCAAATTTGCACTAAAAATTTAATTGCTTGAAAATAATATTGTAAAAAATGAACAGCAAATTTATAGAGCATGTATTACAGTTATAGACTGAGTCAATAATAAACATTTTATTGTGTTTTGTTTTATATTTTAATGAATATGATCAGGATATTTTATATATCCTTAGTTTCATTACTTAAACACTGAAGAAATAAAACTAGGCTGGTAAGATAGCTCAGAAAGCAAAAATACTTGTGACCAAGCCTGAGCTCAACCTGAGTTCGGTCCCTGAGATCCATATAGTAGAAGTGAAGAATTGGCTTCTAAAATTTTTCTTCTTATTTACATATACACAGTGATATACCTATGCATGTACACACATACATACAACAAACCAAATATTCAAAAATTTAGAGAAATAAAACCAGTATGTTGAAAAGACATCAATTCTTCCATGTTTTCCATCCCGCAATCCTTGTCTTTGACCCTGCAATCCATGGTGATATGGATGATTCTGGAGCCCATACTGATAATAACAATAATAATAATAACAATAATAATAATAATAATAATAATAATAATTCTGACTCAGAAAAACAAATGCTACATAGTCTTATTGTGAAATCTGGAAACCTTGATCTCATAAATAGAAAGAGGAATGATTATTAGCAAAGGATGGGAGGATGTGGGGAAAGGGATTGGAGGAATTTGAACAAAGAGATCCAATTTATAGTTAGAAAAATATAGAAATTTCTGGTCTGTGGTCATCCAATTTTTTAATGGTATATTGTGGCCCGCGTGTAATCGTCTCGCCAGCAAGAACGCACGCGGACACCACACTAGGATCCTTCCGCAGCAAACGTTTATTCCAAAATGAAAATGGAGGAAGACCCCAGGCCCGGAAAAGGCACTGCTTATATACCCTTGGAGCGGCGTGTCATTTCTGATTGGCTGCTTACTCATTGCCCGCCAAAACGCCCTGGGATGGGCTTTGACTTTGGCACGCTTTTACCATAGCACATGCGCAGTTTACTTGTTTACTTGGAGGAGCACCGGATGCCAGCACCATCTTGCAATGGCGAATTCTGCCAGCACAAGCCGCGGCTTCCTACAGTATATAATAGAAATGCTGTATGTTTCCAATAGAAGGAAGGTGATATTTTGAATATTTTGTCATAAATGATATGTATCTTAGGAAATATATATATCTATTAATAGTCTCTAAAAACTTATCAAGAAATACACATATCAAAATCAATACAGGGCATTGATATATATTTATTTGTATTGTTATGTACTTAAACATAAATTTGAGTCTGTAAAATAGGTTCAGTCCATAAAATGTTTGCTATGGACATGAGGACTTCAGTTCAAAACCCTAAATTCCATGTAAATCCAGTACTAGCATATAAGCATATGTAATCCCAGTGATATTGTGGTGAGGAGGTAGAATCAAATGAATTTTAATAGGCGACTGGGCCAATCCATGGAAGGTGGGGACCAACGTCCAAGACTGTTTTCAGCTCTCAAAATATACAAGAACCTGATTATATGTCAGTACACACACACAAAGATACAAGACAATAAACAACTTTGAATAGTTGAATTTGATATAAAAGGGCAGAATACTGGCATGTAGAGTGGGGGAAAGGGAACAGAGAGATAGAACAAAGGAAGAGGGGGGAAACTCAACCAGAACTAAGTATTATAAAAACACCACAATGAAACTTGCAAGCAAAATAAATAGCCAATAAAAAAAATAAATGACACATATTTGCCAAAATAATTCTATTTAAAAAAGAATAGGATTAAAAGTACACTCACTATGAACCTTGACAATCAAATTCATAAAATCAAGCTTTCAATCAAACCGATGACTTATGGTCACAATCAAATTCTGTGTGAAACGTGTTAATCATCAGATCTTTTATAAGACATATCACTCATTTCTTAGTTACACTAGGCTCAATGAGTTACCCACAGATGTGTATGTAGATAACCCAATAGCCATTCCTAAAAAAGTATACCTCTATTAGTTCACTCTAATTCAAAAATCAATTAACTGAAATTAGGTTTGACAAAGATTGAGGGCTTTGTAGGGATAGAATTTAGTTGAGTATAATGGAATAGAGTATGGAAAGAGATAGTAATCAGAAATATTAGAATAGGCATAAAGAACCTTCTATTAAGTCTTAAGTAGAATATAATAGATTCAAAGGTTAAAAAATTAAGAAAAGATAAATTTAATAAAAGTTGCTATAGTGAACAAAATGACAACATAAAAACACACTAATTAAAAATAAAGATGCTGAGAGATAGATAAGTGGTCTGGGGCAGAGGACTAAGTTCAGTTTCCAGCACCCATTTCAGTGACTAAACTATCACCAACTCCATCTCCAGAGAATAAGATTCTCCTGCTCTACCACTGTCTTCATGTGCACCAACCTATTATAGGCACACATATATGTAAATAATTAAAAATACAAATCAAAATTTAAAAAGGAATATTAGATCACTTCAACACTAGAAACTAACAATCTTAGGAACAAATATGACTATACATTTCTAGAAAACAATTATATGAAGAAAATTTAGAACAAAAATTTTATTGATTTAAGGGTTCACTTGACAAGATTGAGAAAAGTGGATTTTGTAATTGAGTTGTGTGGTCTGACAAAGACATAGCAGCTATTAAATTGCTTATTAACCATAATTATACAGTGAAAACACTAAGCATTACTTCTGAATCAGATAAGCTACTATTCTCAAACCCATGTAATAATGAACAATGTAGGTATTGTCACACTGAAAGTATAAAGGCAATGAGGGGTTACCATCTTAAAGTGCTGTTCACTAGATTACAAATACTGGGTATTTATAAGATGTGATGCTTAGAAAATGAATAGAAAATCAAACCAACAGAAAAGAAAAATTTAGAAATAAAATGGAAAATTATAGGAATTTGTATAAAATGAGGCATTTAAATACTGTATGACATATAAAAAGCAAAGAAAATATTTCAGATTAACTGCTTGTCAAACTTCTCTATTTTCCATTGGTTTCTATAGTGTTTAATGTACTTACCTCTATTTTAGAAGAAAACAATGAATATTTTAATTGAGGGACATCTATATATGCTTTGGTGGTATGATACAAATCAGTTATGGGGCTTGGGGATAGCTTAGCAAATAAGAAAACTGGAATCTCTTGCAAATGATTCCTGTTTAGTTCCCATCACCCACTTTTGGCTACTCACAAATTCCTGTAATGTAAGTCGAACTCTTGGGGAACAGATGCCCTCTTCTGACTTTTACTGTTACTGCATTCATATACATATGATATATGCTTAAAAAAACTTAATCATTTCTAATCATAGAAAGTAATAATCTCAGCATCTGTGTAGGAGGCAGGGAAGCAATTAAGGGCATGTCTCCATAAACACATCATTTCCATTTGCTTCCTTGTTCACTCTTAATGAATTATCTCTCGTCTTTAGTGATTTAGTCTTATTAAGGAGTTGAATGTACATTTGGGAAAACTGTAGAAAATCTGTCATAATTTCCACAGAACATATTTGTTTTCTTTCACTAGTGAAATACTGTGTAATGTACTTACTTAAGGTGAGATAATAATAAATAACCATTGATTATAAAAAGCATTACAGTCTAGGAAACTTGACAAATCTTTTGCATAAGCCCTGTCTCTAAATTAAAATATATTTTGCCAAGAAAAATAATAAAAGTTTTTTAAAAACTTTATTTGTATTTACTGATTGTATACATGTATGAATGCGAACATATCACAGTGCATATGTGATACTTAAAGAACAATTTTGGAGTCAGATCTTTTTCTTCAAATGGGTCCTAGTGATTAAACTCAGCTTGGCAGCCTCGGCAGCAAAAGTTTGACTTGTTGAGCTCTCTTTCTGGCACACTCCTCCCAAGGACCAGCGGTCATTACAGCAGAGAGGGCAAGCATAATGTAATAGCCAAGGGAGTGGCTACAAGAAAGCATAATTTTATTGACACAGCAGGAGATGTACAAAAATGAACTCAAAGCAGTTGTGGCAGCGTGCACAAGATTTAGTAAGATCAAGCCAGATCAAGCCTCAGCATGTAGCGGGAAGTTAGATACACAGAAACTATTGGCAAATGTTAAATTCTGGGAGAGAGAGAGAGAAGAAGAGGAGAGAGAGAGAGAGAGAGAGAGAGAGAGAGAGAGAGAGGGA